>NC_058131.1:528301261-528434255 GCF_016433145.1 Gracilinanus agilis | reverse complement strand
CTCCAGGAAGTGATGCAGAGTGAAAGGAGCAGAGCCAGAAGAACATTGTACACAGAGACTGATATACTATGGTAAAATCAAATGTAATGGGCTCCTGTACCAGCAGCACTGCAATGACACAAGACAGCTCTGAGGGATTTATGGTAAAGATGCTACCCACATTCAGAGGAAGGACTGCAGGAGAGGAAACATATAAGATAAACAATTGCTTGAATGCATGGGCTGAGGCGGACATGAATGGGAAATAGACACATGTTACAACCAGTGGAAATGTGCGTTGGCCATTGGTGGGGGGAAAGCGGGGGGTGAAGGGGAAAGTAGGGGCATAAAGTATGTAAACAGATTAAAAACGAATATTAATAAATGTCTAATAAAAAAATAAAATAAAATAAAATTTAATACAGAAAAAAAAAGTGAATCATCTATTTTCTTATTGGTTCCTTTTTTTGAAATTGCTTTTAGTTGGGCTTGTGAATTCTTGCCAAACATTATGATCTTTCTCAGAAAAGCAAAGAGTCATGTCATTGATCTTTAAAAGTGCTGGGAGCCATTAAATCGATGCTGTCTGACATGGTCACAGGTGGAATTCTGGCCCACAGGAAGGATGTTAAACACCCACTCAAACTCCCCTGTGTGACTCTTCTCTTACTAACACTCCTTGTTATTGGAATTGTTATGATCAATATCCCTACTCAACCCCAGCTATTACTGGGGCCTCTATAGATTCCCAGGAAAATCCCACTCTTACATGTAATGATACAAAAATTCTCCTAAAAGTCACTTCATAAGGTTTCAAAACCCCAACAAAACTGTACTTAGATTTTTGACTCCCATGTACAAGAGCTTGCATAATAGAAGGCCAGAACTGTTTCCAAGCCTCCTTGATCCCTGAGCAAGAATGCTAAAATAGGGAGGACAATGGATGAAATATAGAAAAATTGCCTTCTTGAGAAGGCTGATACATCCCATTACAGCGGACTGTTTTATTAACTCCATAGCCTAGAGAACATGTCAAACTTGTCAAACATGTCAAACATTGAAAAATGTTGAAAAATGAAAGGCTGTTATTGGAATAATATTTGGACCAGGTTATGGTAATTGCATCTTTTGAAGTCTGATTAATTGTGTAATTGGTTAGTGTAACAAATAACTATTCATTAATTGTGTAATGGTTTAGAATAAAGAATAACCATTCCTAGTTTAATTAGTAAAATGTAATGAACCATTATTCTTGGCTGAAACACATGTCTTATACCTCACAGATGTGTGGAGAAGTAATCTTGGGTCCAGTTACCCCCGTGACGAAGAACACAAACATTTTCTGCAAAGCTTTGCATCTTTTGTTTAAATTAAAGAATATAGGGTAATTATAGATTGCCAATCAAACAACTTTGTATTTAGTAAAAGTTAATGTATGACTTATTCCATTATCTACAAGGAAAGATGTATGTTGAAAATGAAACTACCTGCCAAAAATGTGTGTAGCCAATAGGTGTATAAAAATAAAGTCAGCCCAAGCCTGAGCAGAGCAGTCTTCCTGCTTTGCCTGGTAGCAGGTTAAAGCGTTAACTGTCTCTCATTTTCCTTCTCTTTTCGTTGATGCTGTCATCCTCCAAGGGCCTTCTGGCCCTGTGGGAGCTGGTCTCCTGCATAAAAGATCATGGAGCACCATTTTAGAATAGGGCAAATAACCCGTTTTCAAAAAATAGAAAAGAACAGAATCTGTAAACTGTAAACCAAAAAGTTTGACTTTAGTTCCTGAAAACATTCTAGAGGCAAAAGTATTAAACCCAATGCCTCTAGATTCAAATAGACCACAAAATTCCTGAATGGGTTCAATCAGATTAAAATGTAATTGGGAAATATTTAAATAAATCAGCATATAGTACAACATAATATACATAATGTTAATTCATGATTTTCTAAGTAATTATGTTTCTATTTGAATTTAACACCATTGTTCTAGAATACATTATTAAAGAGTTAGGTAATGTGGGAATTTATTTTGCTGGGTTATATATATATATATATTTATCACATGTTTTGTTATTTTTTTCTTAATGGTGGGTGGAAATGGGAAGAAGAACAAATTGATTCTTGTTAATCAAACAAGATAAAACAATTTTTAAAAGAGAGATGGCCAATGAACATCTACAAAAGGAAGGCATGATAACAAAAGAGTTAACATAGCATCATCAAGATCACCCAATTCTTATCCCTTTTTATTTCTCAGAATTACTAAATGGATAGATTAGGAAATTGTAGATAAAACTGGCCTAGACTATTACAAAGCATTTGCTAAAATTTCTTATGTAATTCTTGGGGGGGGGGGGAAATGAAAGTTTGCATGGCAAATGAGTGATCTAGTGCAGGGGCCCAAGGCATGCCCCACCCCCAGTGGATATATGTTCACCCAAATAAAGGATATGAAGATGGGTTGCATCTCACCCTCCCTATGATAGCTTTTCTTGAAAACAACTATACTACCTCCTTTCTCCAACACAACTATGCTACCTCCTTTACCTCCTTAACTTGAAGGAACTCTGGCTGGGACCCTGAGACTTTGGTGAGTGAAAAAGGCTGATTGACTACCTTAGCTTCCCTGTAGGTACTAGCCTTCAGAAGGCTCCCTTAATTGGGAGAAGCCCTCATGGCTAAACCCCTTGTTAATCGACTTTTAGGCTTTCCGGCTGGACCTCTGGAGCCCTGCCAGAGTAAAGCCCAGACTTGAATACAAATCTGGTTCATTAAGTAAGATATCTTACTCTATCCTCTTGTCATCTCTCTACTTTCACTCTCTCCTATATTTTGTAAATAAATTACTAAAATCATTTTAGGAATTGATAACCACACCTTTAAATATTAATATCCAACCAAAAACCCCTTTTTCCATCTTACACTTTTTTCCATATTAGGCCACATGATTTATTCAGTAGTGTTTATGTTCCCAAATTATAATTTATGTCTATCCATAAGACTACAAAAGTTACCATTACAATTATCTGTACTTATAAAAAATACCAACTTTTTTTTTTGCTGTTATATATACTCATTAACACTAGTCTGTGACAAGTTAACTTAACACTCTGCAACACTACCTACTACCTCTAAGGTTCAATGGCTGTGCATATGGTCCCTCTGGGTGGTTATAACCTGCCCATGACCTATACACCACAGTAACTATGCCAAGATTTCTCCATCATCACCCTCGCTCCAGTGTCTCTATAACCTGCTTCTAAGATCACATGATTGCAGTAGGCACCCCTACTATTTCAGTTTTTTTCTAGGATAGAATATGTTGCATAGGATGAGCAAGAAATGATGGGTCATGGTCTATAGAACAGATGATACACAGTTTTGGTGTCCTATCCTCTCTTCCCCATCCCATATATCAAATCATTTGCTAAATCCCATCATGTCTATCTCACACTCATCCATTTTGTTCTCATGGTCACCACCTTATTCATCTCTTACCTGGACTATTGCAATAGCCTCTGAATTAGACTCCCCTTAATATACTTCAAGCTATCCTGACATAGCTGCCAACTTGGCATTCCTAAAATGTAGGTCTGCCCATGTCACATCTAACTCAACAAACTCCAGTGACTCGCTGTTGGTTCTAGAATCAAATATTATTTCGTCTTTATCTCATCCTTTTTTAATCTCTATTTTTGTGTATATTTTACAATGTGTATAATTAACTTGTATATATAATTTTTAAATATAGCTATATTGGAAATGTTTACTCAAAAATGGTTTACTCATTGGAGGTGCAAATTTGGAGATGATTCTCCTAGATAATACCTACAGTTAGGTAGATTTGGAATATTGACTGCTGATCTGAAAGAGTAATCATTAATGATTTGATCTCACCTAGAAAGTGTTTCTTTAGTAGAGTGCACCGGAAATCTATATTTGACCTTGTGCTGTTTAACATTTTTCTTAGTGATTTTGAGAAAGGCATAGATGGCAGAATTATCAAACGAAATTAGAAGAGTTAACTGAATTTTCATGACAAAGACTACTTTTTTTAACCTTTATTTACTATTTTAGAATAGATATCAAAAGCAGTATGGGCTAGGCAATTGGGATTCAGTGATTTGCCCAGGGTCACAGTTAGGAAGTATCTGAGGCCAAATTTGAACCCAGGTCTTCCTGACTCCAGACTGGACACTTTCCACTGAGCCATCTATCTGACCACTGAAATCTCCTTTCAAAAAGATTTTGTCAGGCTAATATATTAGTCTACATTTTAAAAAAATGACACTTGGGAGAAGTGCAGTTGTATTAAAAAAACTTTACAAGTACAATGTGGTGAGACATGAATTAATTAAGAGATTAATTAATCTACATGTTAATTATGCAATTATAAACTTTACACAAAATAGAGGTTCATCTGAAAAATATCTGGGGAATTTAGTGTGGACTACAAACCCAATATGAGTTGATAATAATGTGCTATGGAAGCCAGGAAAGGAAATTTTATTTTACGCTTCATTGTGTATGGCACCCAGGACTAGGAAGGCGATTGTCTTGCTGTACTCTGCCTTTGTCAAACTCCAACTACTGTAGTGTGTTCCATTCTAGGTGTTTCATTTGAGGAAGAATATTGGTAAATTGAAGTGAAGCCAGAAGAGATATGATAATGAAGGTCTTCAAGTTCATGTTTTACCCAAGTACAATAAAGTAACTGAGGATGTTTAGTCTAGCTAAGAGAAGATCTAGGAAGAATGAGGTAGCTATCACAAGTAAGGGTTGTCATGTGAAAGTGGGATTAGATTCATTCAGACTTTGGGAAGAAAAACAAAGAGCAATGGGCAGAAGTTGCAAGAAGGCAATTTTAAGCTTGATATAAGAAGAAAATTCATGACAGAACTCTCCAAACGTAGAATGGACCATCACAGATCTGTACAAGACACAAGGGAAACAACTGCAAAATTGAGACAGTCTCTGCTTTGAGCTTATATTCTATCCAAAACTATACATACACATATGAGTAAATGCAAAGTATAAAGAAGATGAACAAAGTAATTTTGAGAATCACTAACAATGAGATAAAGCAGGAAAGGCCTTTTGAAAGTGGGATCTTCCTGTTTGAGGAAGTTGGGATTACAAGAGAAAAAAGACGTAAGGGAGAACCATTCTAGGTATGAGGCACAGCTTTTGCGATGGTACAGTGGAGAGAGCTTGAATGTCATCAAAGGTGAGTTGAAGATGATTCCTTACTTGCAAACCTGCATGGCAGAAAGAATGATTTCTTCACCCAAAATAGGGAACTTAGTAAGAATTTTTGCTTTAGGAAGAAAGGTAATGAGTTTAGTTTGGGCTATATTAAATTTGGGATACCCATAGAAAATTCAGGCTATGATGTCCAACATAGCAGTTGTACATGCAAGACTAGTGTTCTGTGGAGAGATGAATTGTGGATATGTAGACTTGGAATGAGATTACAGAGAGAGAGACAGCACAGAGAACGGAGAAAGAAAAGGAGAGGGTTCAAGACAGAGCCCTAGAGTGCACACATTCATCGCAGTTGAGAGATGGATATTGATCCAGCAAGGGAGACTGAGAATGATCAGACTGGAAAGAAAAAACTTGTGAGAGGACAGTGTAATGTTTTAAATTAATATATAATAATTATTATATTTTTACAGTTTATTAATAATAACTAAAGTAAAAAAAAACTAGCTAAACAAGCTGTGGTCACAAGAGAAGAGAGAGAGAGAGAGAGAGAGAGAGAGAGAGAGAGAGGCAGAGTTAGAGCCAACTATATACAAAACATGACCACGCAACATGGTGGAGAGATTAAAAGGAATTTTGGGAAACACTAAAGGAATTCTAGGGAATGTAATTCAAAGGTATCAAAATTCTCTAATTATACATTCCTGACTATGATCCTTTTGGGAGACCAGTCTCCCCAAAGGGATCATTTTAAATATAACCAACTTATAAATTGCAATAATTTGTGGATAACAGGAAAAGAGAACAAAACCAATGATTGCTACATTGACAAAAGGTCAATTTGGGGGCAGTCCTCTTTGGCAGAAGAGAACACATTCAAAACAAAGCATTCAACCCCCCATAGTTCAATTTAATACATCCCAAAGTTCACTCTGGATCTTCTGGTGCCGTGTATGGTTTCTGCAGACATCTTTGTGGCACCTTCTCCAAAAAGTTTGCCTTCTGGATTCAGGGAGGTAGCAAGTTTCTTATCCTAAAATTACTCTCAAAATAACTTAAATTTTGCATTATAGGATAATAATATATTCCCCCTGAGGTGGATAGTGACAAATACAAGGATCACTCAGGGATGCATGGCTGAATTATGAGGTATATGAATCAATTGGCAAGAGAAATAAAAAATTAAAAAAATCCAAATAAAAGAGAAAAAAATAGCTTGTGGATGAAATATAAAATATCTAAGCCTTATGTCTAAAAAAATCTAAGTAAAGGGAAAATAAACTTATAACAGGTCATTGAATCAAGACCCTATTAAAGTGATTTATGTAATAATGCACTTACCCATTCATTAGCCAGGACTACAATAAGTTTGCCACACAATGAAAGACAGAAAAGGGACTAGATTTCAGCAGCAAATTGGAAATAGCATTTCCTGGTCTGACTTTACTTTATCTCTCAGGGATACTGGAGCCAGGATGGCAGCCAAAGTGAGGTGCTTGCTAGAGTTCAAGGAAGTCCGGTCTCTGACATATGTCAAAACAGCCACAACCTGAAGCCCCAAACAAGTTCAAGTCCTCTTGTCTTGACTCAAAATTTTATCAATCCCACTAATTTGGTCTCTTTGACCTTGTGCTCGATTGGTTCTATACAGGTTAGCTTTATGCCTCTTTGGCACTGTGCAGTGGCTCTTTTTATATTCCTTTCTCCTGGAATCAGACAGAATCATTAAGCAAAGTTCCATAATTTTTTAAAACAATCAAAGGCATTAATTCTATAGTCTAAAGCTTTTTGGGTATCCAGAGATATTAGGGTTGATGTACATTTTTAAACTTACCCTAATGCAAAATCAAAAAAAAATTTTAATACTAGTAATATGTGCTTCAAAGTCCAAAAAAGGAGAGAAAAAATAAAACTCAAATATTGTATTGCACATACCAGGAAGAAAATAAGAAAAATGTTTTAAAAACAAAAAATATATAGCTTACAATCAGTGACACAATGTGTCAGCCAAGGAAAGGTAGAATACAAAGGTTTCTCATCCAAAAATGAGATCCATTTCCTTTTTAACTTGGCCATGGATCCACAATGTGAGCGCAAATGATTTTCACAAAGTAACAGCTTTATAAAACAGTAGTACAGTAAATAATGCACATTCAAAGAAAGTACCAAAATTCCTAATAGCCCAGTTAATGATAATAGCAAACAAAACCATTATCATATAGGATTCACATGAGTCTCTATATAGCCACTTGTATATGACATTTTAAAAAACCTATGAACTGATGGACACTTGTTACAAGTTCTACAGGTCTAGCAAATATATTTTTAACAAAGTCTCTTACTGCCATTATTTCCAAATTTGGCAGAAGAACCTAGAAAAAAACAAATCTCCATACTGCTGATTTTGGGGTCTAAAACCATCACCAAGAATGTAGATTGTTCTGGTGGAAGTAGATTAAACTGAAGAGTTAAAATATCATGCAGGAAGCTGTTTTTGGCTTCATGCTTTATATATAAAACTCTTTGGCAGGAACTTCTATTTTGTTCTCTACCTTTAATTCAACATTCTTTATTATGTATATGTCATTCCAGAAGCTCCTAGATATCTAAAAAATCATTTCTGAAAACCCCTTAAAATCAATTAAGATATTTAGCACATTACATTCTCCAAAGCTTGTATATAATTGTAACCAATTTTGATGGAGTTCATCCATCATCATCTATGTGACAATTAACAAAAGCAAAATGAAAGAAAAGGCTATATAAGCAACATGTGACCTTGTTGGAGCTGGTGACAAAGCTAGCATACATAAGAACTTCTGGTTTTGCCACTTAAAAAGGATTTTGCGTAAGGTGTTTTGGGGCTTTTACAGTGATATGTACTTCAGTATAGTCATAGGGAAAAGGTATAAATAAAGATCATGTAACAGAATATATCTAATAGCCAAAAATGCAGTAGTTTAAAATGATTAAGTGTAACAAAGTTATTGATTAGATTAATATATATGAACTTAAAAATAAAATTAAATCTTAAAACAAATAATCAGCAAAATACAATAAGCATGACATTGAAATCAAAAGTCCTTCTTTCCAATTCCAATAGCATTGTTACATAAGATTTCTTCACTATATTTTGAGGGAAACAAACTCAAACAGTTAACATCAATAAATTTCCAGATCTCTTTTAAGATTCCTTCCCTTCCCCCTTATTTATCATCCATTTGCATTTCTTTTATCAGGGCACTGCCGTTCCTCATACCCTCATAGGGCATAGTGTGGACAACCTCTATATGGGATGAGTTGCAGAGTCTGGGCAGGCCAAAATGCCAAACGTGTGAATCTCACCTCTGAATCTTGGGATTATTCAAGCTAGGAACAAGGACCAGTGCATCCAGGAACAGTAATAGGAAAAGACACTCCAAAACTTTGAACTGCTTGAGATAGGTAATACACTGCTCTTTCATAGAGTGAGACATGCTTTTTAACTAGTTTACTCCTTAAATAAAGCTAGTTCAATGGTAAAACAAAAGATAATTTACTTGAAGGCAAAGAGAGAGGAAAAAACCTTTTGGGAGTTTCCCCGTCTCCCTAGGGCAAAACTTCATGGGAGAACAATAGCATATTTGCATATGAAACTGGCTTTTCTTAGTGGTTTTGGGTCTGAGGAAAAAAGCCAAAAGGCAGAGATGAAATCCCAAAACCTCTGACTTCAAACCAACTGATTTGGGCAATCTGTCCTCCTTGTGAAAAAAACCTTCAGTAGGAACCCAAAGTCAGCTTAAAAAGAAAAATTCTGCTTGAAAACTAGAAGGGGGTGGAGCTGAATAGTGTGGGTTTTTTTTGTTTTGTTTTGTTTTCTGTTCCACACTGTGTTCCCCTTCTGAAAATGACTAGGATAGGCTGGAAAATCCATGTTGGGGGTTTAGAGGGGGGAGGTGACTGCAGTTGCAAGAGAAGAGAGAGAGAGGTTGAGTTATAGTCAACTATAAACGTGACCACGCAACATGATGGAAAGATTAAAAGGAATCTTGGGAAATACCAAAGGGATTAGGGATCTCATCCTTCCATGGGAAAAAAGCAGTATGGACAACAGGAGGGTCTGGTCCAGGAGAGTTGTGCGAATGCACTCAGAGAGAGGGCTACCTTGCTCTCCTCTTGATGTGGGCCATGGCAACAGTGGCAACAGTCAGAGGTGGCAAGAGAAAATGCAGTTGAGCTGGGAGAGCACAGGGCACGTGGCTTGCAGAATTTATCTAGACTATTCTTTTCTCAAAGGCTTAGAAATTTTTTTTTAGAATTCTATCCCTTCTGGTTTGCCAAAAATGCAAAGATTAAAATTAATATTGAATAATTAAGTAATATATTTTTTAAAGTGTATTAATAATGACTAAAATAAAAAAGCTAGCTAACCAAGTCTCGGTTGCGAGAGATGAGAGAGAGGCATAGTTATAACTAACTATATACAAAGCATGATCATACAACATGGTGGAGAGATTAAAAGGAATTTTGGGAAATACCAAAGGAATTCAGTAGTTCAAAGGTACAAAATTCTCTAATTACACAACAGTGTAAGGAAAATTTAAGGATGGAATGTCATTCATCAAGATGATGAGAAAAGGCTATTAGATTTAACAATAAAGAATTGGTGAACTTAGAAAAAGAAATTTCAGTCAAGGATAAGAGATAAAAGACTTTTAAAAGGTCTGGAGTGGGAAATATGAAAAGGGAAGCAGAATTGATAGCTTTTTTCTAGGGACAAACGGGTGTGAAAGGAAGGAGAGATTCATAGAAATAGTTTGAAAGTATGTTAGAATCATGCAAAATTTTTTAAAGGATGGTGAAGATCTGGAAATATCTGTAGGCAACAGGAAGGGAGTGAGAGATTGGAAATTAGAAGGTATGATCCAATGGGAAATTCCTGATAAGGTTTGGATAATGCAGAGGCAGGGAATTTATAGAAGTATTTATACTGAAAGGAATCCCTCATGGTTCTAGCTATAATAATGCTGCTGTCTGAACCAGGCCAGTGGAACTATATGCAATACAGCCCAATAGTGACTGGTGTTTGAGGCCAGCCAGCAGAACTCCTTTATTTATAACAACTATAAGCTCTAGATTCCATCCTATAGGTTATCTAAATAAAAGGTACTATCGTAGTTGGTTTTATAAAGCTTCCATTTTTCTCATATAGATAGTTGCATGTCAGAAAAGTTTCTGGGGCTTCCTTCTGCTACTGGAAATGTTAGCTCTTTAATTAATCTTTATCACCTTTACTATAGTTATTTTGGATACCATGTTATAGTTTTCATGTATTAGTACTTAAGATTCAAACTCATATCTTTAGGTGACCAAGCAGAGATAAGATGAAGGGCAATTGGCAATGCAAAGGAAAGCACCAACTCATTTACTGAAAAAAGAACAAGAATCTTATACTCTTCCTTTCCTTTCCAACCCCTCTTCATGATCTATCCATCAAAGGCTGGAATTTGTTTTGCTTATTATTTACTTCCTCTTACATCTATCCTCTTTCTCATTTTCCTCTTCTAATTCCATTTCCCTAAGGACAATATATTTCTAGACCAGGCTTTGTATTTGCCTCATTTTTTCTTTTTTTCAGTGAATGAGTGAAGCAGGTTGAATAGCAGAAGGAGTTCAAGTATATATCATAGTACTGAATACATTCCTTTTTCACCATCCTCTTCTTACTCCAAAATAGGAAAGGGAGCAAAGAAGGAAAAAACATTAGAGAACAGAATGGATGAAAACACACAATTAAGAATTACTCTAAATGTGAATAAGTGGAGCAGCTGGGTAGCTCAGTGGATTGAGAGCCAGGCCTAGAGATGGGAGGTCCTAGGTTCAAATCCGGCCTCAGCCACTTCCCAGCTGTGTGACCCTGGGCAAGTCACTTGATCCCCATTGCCTAGCCCTTGCCACTCTTCTGCCTTGGAACCAATACACAGTATTGGTTCCAAGACAGAAGGTAAGGGTTTAATTAAACAAATAAATAAATAAATGTGAATAAGATGCATAAGAAACAGAAGAAGATAAAAGGATGGATTAAAAAGCTAAATCTTGATAGTATGTTATTTACATGAAATGCTTAAAATATAAATATGCATTAAAAGTTATGCTGAAGCATAACTGAAGCAAAATCTATACTTCAGTTGCAATAAAAAAGGCAGGAATAATAATCATGGCTTTGGACAAGGTAAAAGCAAAATAGACTTGATTGAGATGAACACAGAAGCTGTACTATGCTTAAACACATTGGATAATGATTTAATATCAATGCTTAACATATATGCAATAAAAGACATAGCATCTAAATACTTAAAGGAAAAATTAAAGGAGTTAAAGAGAGAAATAAATAGTTAACATTATAATAGTAGGGGATATCAGAGTTCTACTTTGAGACTTAGACAAATTAAAAAAGTTAAGGACTGGAATAGAATTTAAAAAAAGATATCATAGATCTGTGGCAAATAACAGGAATAGGAGTATGTGCATGTATTATATGTATACATTTCACATATTCCTGGCACCTTTAAAAAAATTGATCAGGTACTAGAGACCCAAAGGCCTTATAAATTCAGAAAAGCAAAAATATTAAACACATACTTTAATGACCACAATGGTCTAAAAATTCTATACAGTAAATAGTCATTGAAAAAAGAATTAAAATTAATTGGAGGGACAACTGGGTAGCTCAGTGGATTAAGAGCCAAACCTATAGACAGGAAGTCCTAGGTTCAAACCTGGCTTCAGACACTTCCTAGCTTTGTGACCCTTGGCAAGTCACTTAACCCCCATTGTCTAACCCTTACTGCTCTTTTGACTTGCAACCAACACACAGTATTGATTCTAAGACAGAAAGTAAGGGTTTATTAAAAAAATAATAATAAAAAATTGGAGACTAACTCCATCTGAAAGAAGGTAGTTCAAAGAATAAATCATTGAAACAAGATAATTTCATCAAAGATGCTGATGAAAATGCAATAACACATCAAAACTTTTGAGATGCCATCAAAGCAGTCCTTAGGGGAATATTTATATCTCTAAACAATTTAATAAGAAAAGAGAGAGTGAACAGATCAATGAACTAGGCACTATTTTTAAAAAGACAACATTTTATATATTCTAAGTACAACTAATTCCAATATTACATAAAATATTTTCAATAATAAATAAAGAAGGAATTCTTTTAACTTCTTTCTCTAGTAGAAATGTGGTCTTGATATCTAAACTAGGGAAAGAAAACAGAAAAAACTACAGAATATTGAACTAAAAAATTTTTTAATAAAATATAAAACAGGCTACAAAAATAGATTTGAGAAGTTTGGGTATATATCAGAGTTCAGGTTTGATCTAATATAAGGAAGATCATAAACAAAATAAATTGTTAATAATGCAAGTTAAAATGATATGATTATATCAATACATGCTGTAAAGGCTTTCATTAAAATTCAATACTCATTCTATTCGAATGCTAAAAACAATAAGAATAGACCTTTCTTCATATAGTAAATAATCTCTATTATATACCTATATGTATTAGAGAAAAGTTTAGAAGCCTTTCCAATAAGGCCAGGGATAAAGCAAGGATTTTTATTACTAGCACTACTCCTTAATAAGGTGTAAGAAATTCTAATGAGTAACAAGATAAGAAAAGGAAATTTAGGAAATAAGTATAGAAAAAAAAGTAATTGCTTTTTACAGATGATATGATAATGAACTTAGGTCACTTTAGAGAGCCAACTAAAAATTATAAAAATAACCAGCAAAATTGAAGGGAATACAATAAATACACATAATCTTCAGTATTCCTATATATTACATAAACAAAAAAACTAACAGGAAGAGAGAGAAATTCCATTTAAAATAGTTGCAGTATGTGTAAACTGTATGGGAATATATCTGCCAAGATTCATTCATGTACAATGTAATAATTAAAATTAAACTTATGAGGCTGATAGTAGCTTTATAACTTTATTAAATCAAAGTAATAGGAGTATTAAAGAGAGGGAAAGGTAGGAAAGAGGTAGAGAGGTACTTAGCTTACTAATCTATTGGCCTCCATAATGGGCCTGTGGCTAACTTCAACAATGGTTCCTCCAGCCTCCACACTCCAGCAAGGAGAGCCTTACTTCCTTCTGGATCTCCCCTTATAAGCAGTTTCTCCACCCAATAGCTCTCACATGTCACATCTCAGGAACCAACTATAGTTTCATTATTTGTCTGGACTACCCAGAGGGGCAGTTCCTGTGGAATTAGTTTCCTGTCACCTTTGTTCCTTGGTTCTTTAACTTCCTTTCTCTGAGGACCTATCTATACCTAAATTTATTCAGTGATCTTTGACCTTCAGGTCACTGAGAGATGACATTAAACAAAGCGACATAATGGAAAGAGAAATTCTCTTCCAACAACTATATAAATTCAGCTTCAAAATATCATTTGTAGAAATAGATCTAAAAAATTGGAGAACCATTAATTGTTCAAGGATAGGTCAAGTCAATGTAATGAAAATTTCAATACGACTAAATTTATTTGTTCAGTGTTATACTAAACAACTGCCAAAATATTTTATAGAACTAGAAAAAATAATAAAATTGATACAGAGGAACAAAAGATCAAGAATCTAAAGTGTAATAATGGAAAAAAGTAAGAAGAAAGGAGGTGATGGGATAGTATATTAGGACTAGACCTCAACTATACTACAAATTAGCAACCATCAAAGTGATTTGATATTACTTTTAAAAACAGGTTGATCAGTGGAACAGATTAGATATACAACATACAGAAAACACAATGTTTTAACAAACACAAAGATCCCATTTACAAGGGGAAGAACTTTAGTATTTAGCAGAAATGGCAAGGGAAATTGACAGTAATCTGGCAGAAATTATATTTAGACCAATAAGACACAAAATAAAATGAGATCTCCAAATGAAAATATGATGTCTATGAAAGGTCACATCATAAAAAAACCCAGAGGAACAAGGATATTATCTTTTAAATCTACGGAGAGGGTAACAGCTCATGACTATATAAGTAATAGAGAAGATCACAAAATAAAATGGACAGTTTAGTCTATAAAATTAAAAAGGTTTTACACAAACTTAATTGAGTTTTAAAATTATAAGGGAGGAGCAGCTAGGTGGCTCAGTGGATAGAGAGACGTATAGAGAAAGGAGGTCTAGGTCAAATCTGATCTCAAACACTTCCTAGTAGCATGACCCTGGGCAAATCACTTAATCCCAATTGCCTAGACCATATCATTCTTCTGCCTTGAAACTGATACTTAGTTTTTATTTTAAGACTGAAGGTAAGAAGTTTGTTTTTTGTTTTTTGTTTTTAATGATAAGAGAAATAACTGGGGGGAAAATCTTTGCAACAAATTTCTTTGGTTCAAATTTGTAAAACTAAGAGCCATTTCCCAATAAGTAAATGGTCAAAGGATATGAGCAAGTAGTTTTCAAAGGAAAAAAAATCCAATCTATCAACAGCCATATGAAAAATGTTCTAAATAATTAATAATTAAAGAAATACTAATTAAAGCAGTTGAGATTCTCACACTCATCAAAGATGACAAGAGGAAAATGACAAATATTGAAAGGCCTATAGGAAAACAGGTATCCTAATCACTATTGGTGATGCTATGGATTTGTTCAATTATTCGTGAAAGCAAATTAGAATTATGCTTTAGTTACTAAATTATGCATACTTTTTAACTTAACTACTCCATAGATAAGCTTATATCCTAAAGAAAGCGATGAAAGAAGAAAACTATATATTCATAAATATTTGTAACAGCTCTTCTCATGGTGACCAGAATTGGAAGTGGTGCTTATCAGTTGGGGAATGGCTAAGTAAATTATGGAATATGAATGAAATAAGATATTGGGCCATCTGGAATGATAAAATGGACAATCACAGAGAAACCTTGGAAGAACTCTAAACTGGTGCAGAGCAATGTGAGCAGAATAAGGGAACAATTTTTATATTAACATTATGAAGAAAAATAATGAAAGACTTTTGAAAGACTTTATCACTCTGATCAACACAATAATAATCCAAAAGTGCAAAACAAAAACAGGGAAACATGTCACTTACCTCTTTCCAAAAAAGTGAAATCCTTAAAATACAAAAAGATATATCAATTTATTTTTTCAGACTTAGATCATGTGGGAATTCATTTTACAAGACTATATAAATGGGTATTGAGCTATTTTTTGTACAGGAGTGGGGAGGAACAGGCCAATTAAAAAACTGAAACTTGAAAGATAAAAATTTTTAAAAGAATGATTTAAATTATGGCCTATAAATGAAATGGAATATTATTATACCACAAGAAATTATGAATATGATAAGTTAATAGAAGCATAAGACTTATATGAACTTATTTGAAGTTACATATGTATCATAAAAATATATGCACATCTGCAATAATATAAATGGAAAAGAGACAAAGAAATGCCAGAAGAGATTCTTAATTTGTGGTGATAGTTGGAAAGAAGAGATACCCATCAATCAGAGCATGCAGCAAGTTATGGTGTAAGAATTTGATGGAATGCTATTGTGCTATAAGTAATGATGAAGGTAATATTTTCAGAAAAACCTGGGAAGATTTGTATGAACTGATGCAGTAAAGTGAGTAGAACCATAAAAACAATTAATACATTAATACCAATATTGTAAAGATAATCAACTTTTGTTTCATATGATTGCAATGGATTACTATTGTTCTGAAGGAAATTTTAGGGGTAGAGGTCAGAAAAACATGGCAATATATGAACTGATGAAAAGTGAAGTGAGAAATATATGACCTGAACTGATGAAAAGTGAAGTGAGGAGAACCAGGAGTTCATTGTGCATGGTAAGAACAATGTTGGAATAATGATCAACTGTGAAAGACTCATCTTTTCTGATCAATACAATGTTCCAAGACATTTCCAAAAGATTCATAATGAAAAATGCTATCCACCTCCACAGAGAGAACCAATGAACTCTAAGTGCAAATTGAAATATTATTTTCTCACTTTATTTTTCTTGCTTTTAAAAAATTATGGCTAATATGAACATGCTTTATACAATTTCACATATATATCATATTGCTTACTTCCTCAGTGGGAGGAGAAGGAAGTGGAAGGGAGGAAGAGTTTGAAACTCAAAATTTAAAAGAAAAGAATGCTAAAAAAATGTTTTTAAAGATAAGCAACTTTGAAAGACTTAGTAATCTCATCAACACAATGACCCACCACAATTCCAAAGGAATAATGATGAGACATGCTATATACTTTCACCTAAAGAACTGATGGACTCAAAATGTAGACTGAAGCATTATTTTTTTCTCTTTCTTTTTCTTGCCTTTTTTTGGCATTGCTAATATGGGAATTTGTTTTGCATGACTATACATATTCGTGATAAGGTTTGTTTTTCTTACCTTCTCAGTGAATGGAAAGGGGGTTTTTAGAGAGACTTTGGAACTCAAAATAAATACAATTTAATTTTTAAAATAACATTATTTGATATGTGGGACGGTTTTCAGGGGACAGAGAAGAATGCTAGGAGAAATATTAGTGATGTTAACCATATATATATTTTTGTTTGTTTGTTTGTTTGTTAAAAAATATCAGGCCAACCCCAGATCTTAGGGACACACCAATGGAAATGTCCTTCAAATCTGATATTAAAGTATTAATAACTTTTTCTTATTTCTGGATCACACAATCACTTCCAAATCTATCCAATAATACAACTATTGAGTCCACAGTTTTCCATTTTTTCATACAAAAATAGCATGAGATTCTTCCTCAAATCTTTGGTAATCAAAAATACAGAGGAATATAATTCTGAGATATCATCTCATCCCTTTAAATATAGCAAAAAAGAGTTAAAAATTAAAAAATTGAACATTGGCTAATATGTAAATAAATAGGCAAGCTATCATACTGCAGATATTTTGAGGAAAATATGACAATCTACAAGAACTATAAAACTGTTTAAACCTTTGACTCAGTGTGCCCAATTTTAGGACATCTACTATAATTATAATATTGAAATAAAATTTAAAAGCCTCTAAAAATAATCACAGCAGCTTGTTTATAAATTTTTATTAATGCATTTTACATCATATGCATTTTCAAGTATATCTATCTTGTTTCTCCTATCCAGCTAGTCCTTGTACAAATACTAAAAAAGAAGGGGAAGGGGAGAATTTGATCAAAACCAAAGAACATATCAACTGTTTGAAGGTATGTGCAATAATCTACATCCATAGTCCCCCAGCTTCTCAGTGATGAGAGGAAGGAGCATTTTCTTAACCATTTTATGGAGCCAAATTTGGTCACTATAATAATAGCATTCAATTTGATCTATTATTCTTTCCATTTACATTGTAATCATTCTGTATATTGTTTTCCTGGTTCTGTGTACTTCGTTCTACATTAGTTCATGTATTCCGATGCTTTGATCTCTTCATATTAATCATTTATTTTGCCAGAGCAATATTTGAATATTTTCATGTACCATAATTTGTTTAACCATTCTCCAGTTGATGACATCTACTTTGTTTCCAATTCTTTGCTAACAAAAATAAAAAGAATTCCAATTAATATTTTAGTAAATATGAAAATTTCTTACTTTTGACCTCTTTGACATACCCAACAATGAGATCTCAGGGTCAAAGGATATGGACATTTTAGTCACTTTAAAAAACTGAAGTCCAAATTGTTTCCCAGAATGGCTGGATGAACTCATAGCTCCACCTTATGGAACCTTGTATATTCACCATATATATCTTCTTGAAGATTGTCTAACATTGATTATTTCTACCTTTTGTCATCTTTGTCAGTTTGCTGGGTGGGAGATAAAATATTAGAATTGTCTTAATTTGCATTTCCCTTTATACTCATTTGAAGCAATATTTCATATGGTTTTAATAGTTTATAATTCTTTTGAGAGCATTTTTTTCATATCCTTTAATCACATCCATTGGGGACAGTTCTCAGTCTACTAAACATGTTATTTTCCTATAAATCCTGAATATTAATTCCTTATTAGAGGTGTTCAATGATAAGACTTCTCTCTCCCCCAATTTGGTTGTTTCCTTTCTTATTATTAATAGGGACATTATGGAAATGGGATTTTAGGAATAAAAAGAATAAGAAGATAGTTATTGTTTATTCTCACAGAAAAGGTCATAAATGGGAAAAGGGACTAAAACAATGTCAAGCCAGAGATGGAGTGATTTTTTCTATTCTAGAGAATTCTTACACCAGAAGGATATGATACTGTGATATACTAGACAGTTGCCCCAATTAGAAAATGAGCCACCTGGTCTTTGTATATATCACCTGAACAGAAGGTAAGATCTGAACTGATGATATTTATTTAACTTTAAGAATTATTTACATTTTATAGATTTTGCTACTAATAGCAATGCAATGATCCAGGACAATCCTGAAGGACTTATAAAAAAGAATGCTATCCACATCAAGAGAAAGAACTGTGGGAGTAGAAATGCAGAAGTAAAACAAATGATTTGTCACTTGCTTATATGGGTATAGGATTTAGAGTTTGGAATTTTAAAAGATTATTTAAAAATGAATAATATAGAAATAGGCATCAAGTGATAACACACGTACAACCCAGTGGAATTGCTTGTCAGTTCTGGGAGTGGGGAGGGAAGAGGGGAGGGAAAGAACATGAATCATGTAACCATGGAAAAATATTTTAAAATAAATAAATAAAATTTAAAAAATAATTATTTACACTTCATACCAAAGACTATTTTAAAAAACTTAACATGAGATTAAAGGAGATTGCCTAATGGATAGTCAACTGATTTAAGTTTCTCTGAAGAATAAGCTTCTCTAGGATTAGTAATGGAACTAATTTTATCTAATATGTCCATAATTCATCCATAAATGGATGTCCACAAACATTTCTAAAATTACAGATGATACAAAACCCTTCTTCTGGGTTATAAAATGCCGCATTCCTTTTACATTCTTGTCTTCATACTTCACTGGTCAACCTTAGGAATTTCATTCAATTGTAATTAAAATTGTAAGAGCTTAAATGAAGGCAGGTATAAAGACTGCTTCAAAAGTGATGGCCTCTGAAGTTATTGACATAACGCAAGATAATTATTTAGAATTACTAGAGACTTTTCACTGAAAACATAAAACCAATGTATTGCTTTAGTTTTAAAGAAAAAGTGCTAGACATTTCCTGCCAGAAGGGAAGCAGGAAGGGGGCCAGAGGCTGGCCACTCTGCTCTTCTCAAAGAAGGAACCAGCCTAGAATTATGTCTGTTCTCTTAAAGTGTTTGTCTAGGGGGGCAAACTATTTTAATGGGGAAGAGAGCTCTTAAGCTTTGCATGGAAGGCTCAACTCCCCACACCCCACTCTCCATCAAATATCAATTCCACAATGAACATGTGTTGTAAATAGCAAAGAAATCAATTTTTCCAAGTTGATAGCAAAATAAAAACCAGAGAATGCATACATATGAGAATATATACCAGATGATAAAGCGAGATCTCAACTCAACCAAGAAAGAGAATCCCAGATTCTTCCCAGAATCTCTCTCCCTTCTGCAACTGGAAAAGAAGTTGGAATGGCAATCTTTCAGAAGTGGAAGTCAGAAGGATACTATATTTCTCTCTCCCCAATACTGGGCCCACCCCTCACACAGACACCAAGCATTGTTCTCCAGCAATAAGTAAATTCATACCAATTGGCTTTGGGACTCATCCTGCATTCATTGACGAACCAGAAAGTTTTCTCAATGGTTAATTTCCAATTAAACAATATTCATCTTTTCATAAATTTCTATTAAAGATATATATGTATGTATTTCTTTGCTTTTTCTTGAAGAGATCTATAGTCCTGCTATATCCATATGTACTACATTATTTTATGGTGACATGAATTAGGCTATGATTAATTGCATAATTCATTCCCCACCCCCAACCCCCCACCCCCGTGTACCAAGATAAGCAGCTATGTTTATTTATTCCCTTTTGTTTATCTTATTGCAAATTTGAAATTACTGTATTACCACACTCACCTAGAAGGCATTACGAATTAATTTCGAAAGTGGGATTTCACAAGATGTTTAATCAAATGCTTTTCTGATATCTCAATCTAGAATATCTAGCATTTCTCTTCTGCCCACTGTTCCTGGAATTCTTAAACCAAAAACTCCCCAGAAAACCAATCAAATCAGTCTGGCAAGGGTTGCTATTTATATAATTTATCACTACTGCTCAAGGATTCCTTCAACCCCCAGAGGTTTTTAGATTTTTCTTTTTAAATATTTATTCCATTATTTTAATCAATGTTGAAATCTTGGAGAGTGGTGGTTTCCAAGAAACTTTTCAATTGAGTGTGTTTATTTTATTTCCTCTTCCTTCTTTGACTAACCAAATGTCCAGTATTTATTCAGCACCTTCTGTATACAGAGGAAAACTGACTATGCCATAATTTTCTGAGTTTTTTTAGATGAGTAGCACTATTAGTAATTAATATTTTGAATTCCTTAGGTTTCTACCAATAACTATTTATGAAGGATATTTATGGCTCCCATCCCATTATGACTAGACCTGATTTTTCTTGCCAAAAGATAAAATGTAAACATATATTCAGTGCCTTAGCTGTTTGTTTTCAATTTCCTGATTCCAACTTGACAGTCTTGTTTCTTGTAATCTCCTGGACATATTTATAAAAACCTTCTCTCTTCTCGTCAGAATGACTTCATTTGAACTATTTTCTCTAGAAATATTTTCTCCAAATATCTGTTTCTTTCAATAGTCTCATATTTTCATTCTAACTTTCTCTTATGAATTTTTTTAGTACCTTCCACATACTAGATGGAAAGCACTAATTACAAAATATAAATATCATGCTGGATCAGACCAATGGTCTATGGAGTATGGAACTTTGAAAGATACAATGAGAGATACTTGTGGAGAATAGAACCATTTCCCTCTATAGCACCATCATTTCCAGAGATCAGAAGTATATTCTAAATTAATCATTGTTCAGTTCTGTGTACCACATATAAAGAACTACATGTTTGCAAAGCCATCAAGATCTAGACAGGTGACAGATCTAGAAATCATATATTTGACAAAAGATGTTTGTCCTGGAGAGAAACCTGAAAAGGGAACATTATAACTGTTCCAATGCATTTAAAGAACTGTCATGTGGAATAAAACAATAGATTTATGTTCCTTTCTAACAATAGAACTATTTTTTAAGGGAACCAGTTGCATTAAAGAATAAAGAGCTTTTCCAGATATAAGAAATTGACCAAGAACCATCCTCTAATAGAAAAATGATCATAGTATATAGTTTTCATAAGAAGTGCAAACTATTAACAACTATAAGAAAAAATGCTCCAAATCACTAATAAGAGAAAGAAAAACTAATTGAAAAGATGATAAAAAGAAATAGTATTGGAGGGGGTAGAGTATAACAACTTGCTTATGGAGTTCTATATTGGTACAACCATTCTGGAAAACAAATTAGAATTAAACGAGACAAGTATGTTTTGTTTGAAGAGAAGATTCTGTGAAGGAAGTGACTGCTGTGAAAAACATTAGGCAGCAATAACAATTTTCAAAAATAAAATACTAGTTAAAAAAGTAGTGAAATCACAGTTTCTAGAAGTATTTAAGCAGAAGTCAGATGACCAGTTTTCAGTGATGTTGTAAAAAGAATGCTTTACATTGAGTTAGAAGTTATATTAGAGAACTCCTTATGCTCACTCTTAACTCTCAAATGATATAATTAACAAGTACTCCACATTAATTCAGGTATATCCAATTGATGATAAGAAAAAATAAAGGCAGAAAAATACATAAAACAAAACATTTAATTACACATTAAATTTGTGCCATTTCCCCAAGCAATGTAAAGCTTGTGTGTGTGTATGTATGTGTATAAATTGTTTATAGAAAATTTATTAAAGTTTATAAATTTTTTGAAAATTTATAAAAAATTTATACAAAAAAATTTGATACAAAGATTTCTTTCCATTTGACCATTTCCCTTCTTATACAAGGTGTGTTAATTTCACCAATAAAAAAGTTTATTGGTTTCATATAACCATTTATTTCATTTTTTTATAATTACCTCTATTGCTTGTTTGGTTAAAAATACATATGCAACCTGTTGCTGTGAGAAGTATATGTTCCACGTCTCTTCTAATTTTTTAATTTTAAGGTCTCATATCCTTTAAGAATATATTATGAAGTTCCCCAATTGATAAATGGATAAGAGACATGAATAGGCAATTTTCAGGTAAAGAAATCAAAAGTCAATAAGCACATGAGAAAGTGCTCCAAATCTCTAATAATTAGAGAAATGCAAATCAAAACAACTCTGAGGTATCACCTCACACCTAGCAGATTGGCTAAAATGAAAGAAGAGGAGACTAATGAATGCTGGAGGGGATGTGGCAAAACTGGGACATTAATGCATTGCTGGTGGAGTTGTGAAATGATCCAACCATTCTGGATGGCAATTTGGAACTATGCTCAAAGGGCTATAAAAGAATGCCTGCCCTTTGATCCAGCCATATCATTGTTGGGTTTGTACCCCAAAGAGATCATAGATAAACAGACTTGTACAAAAATATTTATAGCTGTGCTTTTTGTGGTGGCAAAAAAACTGGAAAAGGAGGGTATGTCCTTCAGTTGGGGAATGGCTGAACAAATTGTGGTATATGCTGGTGATGGAATACTATTGTGCTCAAAGGAATAATAAACTGGAGGAATTCCATGTGAACTGGAAAGACCTCCAGGAATTGATGCAGAGCGAAAGGAGCAGAGCCAGAAGAACATTGTACACAGAGAACAATACACTGTGGTAAAATCGAATGTAATGGACTTCTGTACTAGAAGCAATGCAATGATCCAGGATAATTCTGAGGGATTTATGGAAAAGAACGCTACTCACATTCAGAGGAAGAACTGCAGGAGTGGAAACACAGAAGAAAAGCAGCTGCTTGAACACATGGGTTGAGGCAGACATAATTGGGGATTTTGATTCGAAACTACCACACCAATGCAATGATCAACAATTTGGAAATAGGTTTTGATCAATGACACATGTTAAAACCAGTGGAAATGTGCATTGGCCAGGGGTGGGGGTAGGGCGAGGGGTGAAGGGGAAAGTAGGAGCATGAATCATGAATATTAATAAATGTTTAAAAAAAAGAATATATTATGAAGGAGGCAGCTAGGTGGCTCAGTGGATTAAGAACCAGACATAGATGGGAGATCCTAGGTTCAAATCTGACCTCATACACTTCCTAGCTGAGTGACTCTATGCAAGTCACTTAACTCCATTGCCTAGCCCTTACTACAATACATAGTATTGATTCTAAGGTGGAAGGTAAGGGTTTAAAAAATAATAATATATTATGGAATCTAGTGTAACATGTTGGTCTAAGCCTAATTTCTGCCAGATTGCTTTCCTATTTCCTCAGTAGTTTGTTGTTTTGGGTTTTTTTGCTTTTGTTTTATCAAATAAGAAGTTTTTTCCTCAGTAATTTTTGTCTTCCACTTTATCAAACACTGAGTCATTGGGTTCCATTGTTTCTGATTCTCCTTCATCTAATCTGTTCTTTGATGTATATCTTCATTTTTTAGTTAAATCAAATAATTTTGATGATTACTGCTTTATTACTATAATTTAAGGTCTGTAACATTGGGAGAATATTTTTTTTTGTTTTGTTTTTTTTTGGGGGGGGGAGAATATTTTTTGTAAAAGAGTTCCCTTGGGTAATGGTGGGAAAGCATTTGTTTCAAAAGCTAACATATCAAATTTCCAAAAAACAATAAATTTAAATGCCCATCTAATCTTTTTGCATTTGGAGTTTCTATTTGTGAATGAATGAATTAAAAAAAACAACTAAGTGCAGTAGATAGAGAGCCAAGCCTGGAAACAGGAGGTCCAGGGTTTAAATGTAGCCTCAGACACTTCCTAGATGGGCAAGTCACTTGGCCCCAATTGTCTAGCCCTTCTTGTTCTTCTTTTTTGGAACCAATACTTGGTATCAATTTTAAGACAGAAGGTAAAGGTTGTTGTTTTTTTTTTTAAGAAATAAGAAAGGAAGGAAGGAAGGAAGAAAAAAAGCTAAATATTGGGAATGCAAATGGAAAAAAAGCAGAACAATTCCTGCCCTCAAGTGCACATTCTAATGAAGAAAAACAGCTTATTTAGGAGGTTGCAGCTACAAATAAGACGGAAAGACCTCATGGTACCTAGGGTCCTTTGCAGCTCCAGATGCTGACCAATTTTCTTTTTTCCCTTTTGTTTTTGTTTTTTCATTTGTTTGAGTCAACCATTCATTTTTTTGTTATTTTCACTGATAAACCCATATCCATTTCTTAGGTTGAACCATTTGACAATGCCTGTGGCGACTTTGAAAACTGTTTTCAAGTATTTTAGCAGTTGTATCACCCACCCAGGCAACTTCCAGTTTTCCTCTCCACAAAGGTTGATTCCCTTGATGGTGGCTATGGAGGCAACTATAGGCACATGCTGAAAACCCTTCACTGGTTGGAATAGAAAACTAGGATCGTAAATTTAGAGTTGGAAGGGACCTTGTTGCTATTGTTCAGTCATTTCAGTTGTGTTCACCTCTTGGTGGCCCTTTTAGGGGTTTTCTTTGCAGAGATACTGAAGTGGTTTGCTATTTCCTTCTTTAGTTCAATTTACAGATAAGAACTGAGACAAAGAGAGTTAAGTGACTTACCAACTTCACTTAACTAGTAAATTTGCAAGCCTGGATTTGGACTTGTGAAAATAAGTTTTCCTGATTCCAAGCCCAGTGCTTCATCCACAGCACCATTATCTGCCCTCAGGAAAAGTGACCAACCCAAGGAAACACTTCACAATCAAAATGAAGTACAAATAAAGCAATTTCACAGCAAGTTTCAGGCACTGGGACCTTATAGTAGGAGGCCTCTGTAGAGCAGTTAAGATATGGTGGCCCTCTGTTCAAAGAGTTTTATAAAACTTCAAAGTTATATAATTACTACTATAATTATGACTTCTTAAGGTTGGGTTACAAACAAAAAATTGCCTTATAAACAATAACTGCATTCACTATCCCAAATATAGGTTATACTTATGCTCTGGTAGAGTACATTGATTAAGTTTTGAAGGCATATTGAATTTTATAAATTTTTTATCATATGTATTCTTGATTTATAACTTTAAAATCATGGATTTGGGGGTTAGTATATTCATTCTAATTTTTTTTTACTTTTTTGACTTAAAAAGGAAAATGGAGGCCTCCAATTTATTTAACCCTAATCAATTTTGTACTTTGAACTGGCTTCTTAAAAAGCAAAGTATGGCTATTCTCCAGGCAAGTTTCACAACAAAGGCAATTTCTTCCGCTTAATTCCCAGATTACTGGAATTTGCTGTTTTGGCCATTCCTTAGAAATATTTTTAATAGATTTTTTTCCATTACAAGACTCTCATTTAAGAGACTCAGAACTTGGATATCAGGTGATTTTTAATTTGCAAAGAAGAATGCACTTAAGGGGAATTTGAGAAATCCAGAATAAAAGAGGAAGTATCTTCCATGAGTCAGGGATGCCACTAGTATACCAGATTTAATTTTAAAAGTTTGGGCATGTCATATCTGAGTACATTTTGGATACTTGTCCAGTCCTTCTAGCAGTTCAGTCAGTTTCATGAAGAAACAATACATGACAGCAGAATCAGTTCTAATCCTACTAATTCCATTCATTTAGTGTCTTCTCAGTCCTTATCTTTCTTGAGCTCTCTGCAGCTTTTGACACTGTTGATCACTCTCTTCTGCAAATTCTCTTCTTCCTAGGTTTTCATGACATTGCTCTCTCTTGGTACTCCTGGTTGTCTAACCAGTCCTCCATCTCCTTTTCTGGATCTTCATTCAGGTCACACCAACTAACCCAAGGCTCATGAGCTTCTCTTTTCTCTTTATCATTTGATATTTATCAGTCTCACTTTTACTTAGTGACCTCATCAGCTCCAATGGAGTCAACTATCATCTCTATGAAGATTCTCAGATTTATCAGGCAAGCCCTAACCTCTCTCTTGACCTCATCTCACATCTCCAACTGCCCCCATTAGACACATTTTAAATTCAAGATAGCCAAACTAATCTTTGCACTCAAATCTTTTTTCCTAATTTCCCTATAAAAGGTACTCCCACCATCCTAAAAGTCATCCAGACTCCCAATCTAGGTATCATCCTCAATTGCTCACTTTCCTTTACCCCATAGATTCAATCTATTATCAAGCCTTAACCTTCATAATATCTTGCCCACATGTCCCCTTCTTTCTTCTGACAAAGCAGCTACTCTGGTTCATATACACATCACTTCACACCTAAATTATTACTGTAGTCTGTGATCAGTCTCACTCCCTTAAGTTTCTACCCCTCCTCCAGCCTATCCTCCATTCAGCTCTCTAAGTGTAGACCTAACCATGTCATTTCTCTATTCAGTGAATTGCAATAACTCCCCATTTCCCCTTGGATCAATTATAAAGTCCTCTGATTCGGTCTTAAAATTTCAAAACCTTATTCCTTCCTACCTTTTCTGTCCTCTTACATATCACTCCCTACCACATACTCTGTGAGACATTGCCTATCTCTGGACAAATTCACAGGCTGTCTCCCATGTCTGAAATCTTCCCCTTCTATATATCCACCTCTCATGTATCTGGTTTCCTTAAAATCTTAGCTAAAATCCCACCATCTGCAAAAGAACCTTTCTTCATTCCTTTCAGTGCTATTGCTTCCCATTATGATTATCTCCAATTTATCCTAGATGTACCTTATTTTCTGTAACTGGATTCAGATTTACCCTTTTACCCTAGCTTTGTGACCTTGGGAAGTCACTTAACCCCGCTTGCCTAGCCTTTGCCCTTCTGTCTTAGATTTGTTATTAAGAATTTTTTTTTAAAAATCTATTGAGGTAATACTTTCCCCTTTGGTGAACATTGATCCCTCAATTACTCTTCATCTCCATAAAGAGTAAAGTGGACAGATGCTTGAGAGAAGAGATAGCCTATTTTTCTGCTTCCAACTTAGAGTCAGAAAACGTGCATTTTCAGATTCTCATCAGGGACAGAAACACTGGGAAGAAATCCACTTGCAGAGGGAAAAGGTCCTTGATCACATCCCCAAGCCCATAAACATTAGAGAATTGGGGGTATTACCCTTTTGGTGAGATTTGGGACTCCCTGTACTGGTTATACTAAGCTGTCTTGACCCCAGTGGGACAGTTCATATCCTCTGTGTATTGTATGATATATTTCCATCTGTATATGTTCTTAAATTTATCTTCTGTTTACTCAGATAAATGGGTTTATTTTCTATTTCACTACATGAGTTCTTATTGGTAGGGAGTCAAGCCTTGCATACATAGCTTAGAGCACTCGTTCCCCATTAAGGAGTAGTGACCAGGAGCTCAGCTGTAGCCTACATTTTCCTCTCCACTAACCACTTAGAGGAAGTGATATAATTCTATCCCAGGACCCTTTCTCGAAGAACAGAATGGCCAGCTTCTGACCCCAACCTCTTTCTTCCCCTCCTGACAGGAATCAAGACTCCTGAAGAAAGGTGGCCAGAGGAGACTCTAAAAGATAGCACTTCATGTCTAATTGTGGAGCACATCTAGCCAGACACACTTATGTGGACATACATGTTACACAGGTACATACACATCCCCGCATGGATGATTTGCACTTTGCCTATCCCTATTGGATGGTGAGCTCCTTGAAGACAGGGATTGTTTTTGCTTTTTGTGTGTGTTCTTACCACTTAACACATTGCCTGGCACATAGGAGGTGCTTAAATGCTTATTGACTTCATATTCTTTGACAAATTCCCTAAAAGTGTTAAGGGTCCCCAGGCAAATCTGAAATCCATTAGGAAAGTTAATGTTCCCACAGGTCTTAACTTGCAAACTTAGAGTTAAAGTTCATATGACTCAAGAAATAATTAGTGTTCACTATTCTGGATCCTTCAGTAAATAGACTTACCTTCTATGGGAGGAGTGGGAGAAGAAAAAGATTTACACACTGAATAAGGAGAAAAGGATAGTGTAGGTGATTTGGGAACAGGGAAAGGGATGTATGAACGTAAGAGACTGAAAATGGAAAGAAAGAATTTGGAAGAAATTAAGGAAAATTCAAAGAACATTTTACATGTTTAGTTCCTGCTTCTGGTTTCTGAGAAAAGGTTCGAGAAGTAAATAGGACCAGCAAAGATCAAATTTAAGGAGAAATACTTAAGAAGAAAAAGGAGAAGGTAGCTGGCAAAACAAGGTCCAGATTCTGCTTCTAGGCCTTTGAAAGGAGATTGCATGAAGAATAAGATCAAGAGGATTAAACAGAATGAGGACCTAAAGACAAAGACTCAAGAAGACAAAGAAAGGGATACGTAGGTGGTTCAGTGGAAAGAGTGCCAAGACTAGAGAAAGGAGGTGCTGGGTTCAAATTTGACCTCAGACACTTCCTAGCTGTGCAAGTCACCTGACCCCAGGTGACTAGTCCTCACGGCTTTTCTATCTTAGAACCTATATTTAGTATCTATTATAGGACAAAAGGTGAGGATTAAAAGAGAGGAGGGAGGGAAAGAGAGAGAGAGAGAGAGAGAGAGAGAGAGAGAGAGAGAGAGAGAGAGAGAGAGAGAGAGAGAGAAGGCAACTAAAATGGAAAAAAACTGCAGGGAAAAACAAATCTGTGGAATAGATTGGTGGATAAAGTCAATTAGACAAATGGATAAAAGGTTTGTGCCAGGTGGGTTAGGAAAGCAGAGTGTCAGTATGGACTTGATGTTGAAACTACAATAACAACAAAGGATGGGGCTACCAAGTTAACTCTGTAAAGAATTTCTGGAGGTTTTTAGAGATAAAGGATAATTATCAGTGGACGTAGTTCAGATGAGCCACATCAGTAACTTGATTGAAGTAAAAAACCAAGACTGAAAATATTAGTCAGTATCAAATAGGGTTAATTTTGCAGTGACTTTCATTGAGCATGTGATATTTTTGTTTCTGTCCCCATCAAGCAACTATTTTCTGTGTTTCATATGTAGGCTGCTTTCCCTCTTTATTTTTTATTTTATTTTTGTTTTTTAGAATATTTTTCCATGGTTACATGATTCATGTTTTTTTCCTCCCCTCCTCAGAGCCAACGTGCAATTCCACTGGGTTTTATGTGTATCATTGATCAAGACCTATTTCCATATATTTTTTTTAAACCCTTACCTTCCGTCTTGGAGTCAATACTATGTATTGGCTCCAGTGCAGAAGAGTGGTAAGGGCTAGGCAATGGGGATTAAGTGACTTGCCCAGAGTCACACAGCTAGGAAGTGTCTGAGGCCGGATTTGAACTTAGGACCTCCCATCTCTAGGCCTGACTCTCAATCCACTGAGTTACCCAGTTGCCCCTCTTTGCCTTCTCTTTAAAGAGCCTTGGAGCCTTTGTATTGACTACTTTGAATTGACTCCAAGAGGAAGGTAAGGGATTAAAAATTAAATAAATAAATAATAAAGAGAAAGCAAAGGAACTCCATGAAAGTCTCTCCACCATTCCAACTAAGCACCTATTTGAAATGTTCCTAAGGGAAATAGAATCAGGCATTTAGTAGGGGAAAAAAAGTTAGCAATACACTTAAAGCTAATAAAAGACTCTGAAGAGCTTGTTCTCCAAGGAATAATATGGTAAAGCCACAAAAATTATCAGCTGAGAGATCATCCAGTAATGATCAGAGATCAAAGGAAAGAATACTGGTGGTTTGTGATTGCCTGCTCACGGGTCCTAAGAAAGTGTTTTGTTATCCTGATAAGGATAGGTTTTTTGTGTTTCTGGAGTCTCAGACATATCAGAGAACCTCTAAAGATGCATCAAATAAATAATTACACTCCTGGTAGGTCTGAATGTAAAAAAATGATGTTGCCAGGAGGAATTTAAAAAGTATGGCTGAAGATTAAGTTTTGGGGCAAGATAAGTTTGGGGCAAGAAACCAATGACAACCTGTGTTCTCACTGTTGCCACTTGAAGGCAAAACACACAGAACAGAAAAATAGATTTGGAAAGTAAACAATTAGCTAAGAAAGTAGTTTCCAAGAATGCCATTTTGACTTGTGGGTCATAGCTTTAAATATAAGAATGAAAATTCCTAGTCAGAGATTAATCCACCTAACAAAGATGGGTAAGAACAATTTGTTGAATGTCTTGGAAATTTAGTCACAAGAAATTTAAGCTAGAAGGGATGGAGAGAAAGAAAATTACCAATTTATATCCAACAAACTGGATACCATAGAGCAGGGGTTGGCAACCTTTTTGGCCGTGAGAGCCATAAATGCCACATTTTTTAAAATGTAATTTCGTGAGAGCCATACAGTGCTCACAGTGCGCGCTCCTGTAACAGCGTCTGAAAAAAAAATTGACTTTATGGCTCCTGCAGAAAAAGCCATATCTGGCCCTCAAAAGAGCCAAATGTGGCTTAAGAGCCATACGTTGCTGACCCCTGCCATAGAGAGTAACTACGACGAAAAAAGAACAGCATTTAAGATAGCCAGAAGTTTATAGGAGACACAATTCAAGAAAGGAACTAGTAGTAAAACCAAGGGCAGCTAGATGGCGGAGTAGATAGAGTAATGGGTCTGGAGTTAAGAAGACCTGAGTTCAAATCTATCATCATCTACTCACTGTTTGACCTTGGGAAAGTCATTTAACCCCTATTTGCCTCAGTTCCTATTTGTAAAATGGAGATATAATGGAGAAGGAAATAGCAAGTCATTCCCATATCTTTGCCAAGAAAACCTCATGGTTATATCCATGGGCTCATAGAGAGTCAGACTGGACTGAATACCTGAACAATAGTAAAACACATGGTCTCAAAAGTTTATTAGGCAATAAACAAGAACTAAAGGCCCTAATAGGAGACAAATTTAACCCCTGGGATGAGATATAGAAGCCTATGGCTCTAGATGAGTAGACCATATTCTAAATAAATAGGATATCTAGGGGGCAGCTAGATGGATAGAGAACAAGGCCCGTAGACTTGAGGGCCTTGTGTTCAAATCTGGTCTCAGACACTTCCTAGCTTTGTGACCTTGGGTAAGTAACTTTCCCCCCATTGCTAGCCCTTATTGCTCTTCTGCCTTAAAACCAACATACAGTATCAACAAATTTCCACATAAATTTTCCAAGGTTATATGATTCAAATTGTCTCCCTCCCCTCTCTAAGAGTGGACAAGCAATTCAATCTGGATCATATATGCATTATCACACAAAACATTTTCATATCATTAATTTTTGTAAGTGAATAGTCTTATAAAACCAAAGCCCCAAAACATAGACCCAAGTGAACAAGTGATAAATCATATGCTTTCATCTGCATCTGTTTTCACAAGTCCCCCAGAATTGTCCTGGATCATTGTACTGCTGTTAGTAGCAAAATATATCACATTTGATTATTCCACAGTATTGCAATTACCGTGTACAATATTTTCCTGGTTCTGCTTATTTCACTCCATATCAGTTCATAAAGGTCTTTCCAGCTCTTTCCAAAATCATCCTGTTCATCATTCTTTATAGCACAATAGTATTCCATCATCACCATATACCACGATTTATTCAGCCATTCCCCAGTTGAGAGATATCAATTTAGTTTCCAATTCTTTGCCACCACAAAAAGAGCAGCTATAAATATTTTTGTACAAACAAGGTTCCTTCCCATTTTTTAAAAATCTCTTTGGGATTCAGACCTAGTAGTGGTATTACTGAATCAAAAGGTATGCATTGTCTTATAGTCCTTCAGGCATAATTCCAATTTGCCTTCCAGAATGGTTGGATCAATTCACAACTCCACCAGTGTAATGGAGGGTTGCAGCAAAAGCTCTTGCTTTTGCAAACCAACTGTAGCAGCCCTGACAGTTGGAAAGAATGGAATGTTGACCCAGGCCTCAAGGGCAAAACCTTTGGACCCTAGGAGTATAAATATTCCTGCAGAACCAACTAGGGGGCCTTTTGCTTTTGGGGCATCTGGGGCTTTGTCTGGTTTCCTTTGACCTCTCCCTTGATATCCTGCTATTCCCTGGTTTTCCCCATTGGGCCCTGGGAGGAGGGTATTTTGGTGGGTGGAAATCGTGGAAATTAGCTTCTGTAGGCAGGCAGGTTCAATCTAAAATCAAGCCATCACCTCATCTAGTGATCTGCTAAACCTTATTATCTCAGGGCAGTAAAATTATCCCTGACTGAGGGAGCCGGCCTCCCTCAGTCTGACCCCGCCTTCTGTGACCTTCCCCAGCACTAGCTTCTCCCTTAGCAGCAGTTATCAGACCTCAACCCCCTTTCCCCTCAGCTTACCCTTGGCAATAATAAACCCCTTTGGTTTTATTCAAAGAGCTTCTGGTGAATCATTGTACTGAGCACTAGTAGGGCAAAGGCTGAAGAAGAAAAGGAATTACTTTCTTTTATTTCTTGAGGGCTAAACCAGGCATCCATCTTGGGCAGAAAGTGGCCAGCATTCCTCTTCCTGTACGCTGGGATTTGTTCTCTGGAAGGGAGGGGTTCTTTACTCCTCCCCTCAAGGGAGCTTAGAATAACAGCAGGAGGCTGAATAAAACCTTCAGCCAGGCTTCTCACAATTTCTGGCTGACCTAAGTTGCTCTGTATTAAGAGATAGCCTTCCTTGCCTGAAGAACCAATTGATACCACCCAGAGTGCTCTCAAATATAAGTCTCATTGATTAGCAGCCCTATATACTTCCCTTTTATTCCATAACACCAGCAATGCATTAGTGTTCCAATTTTGCCACATCCCCTCCAACATTTATTGCAGGAGTAGAACTCCCACAGGTCCAGGTATCTAGGAGGTGGGACGGCATGGGCGATTAAGACAAATGAGAGACAGTCAGTGTTTCAGCCAGGCAGGCATCTTGAATACTGCTCTGGTCAGCCTTTGGGCTGTGTTTCTTTTATACTTTTTTCTTCAAGATTACATATATGTTGTTATGATTTTCATTCTCACCATACATCTTTTCTTAGAGATAATGGATTAAGTCATACATTAACCTACTGAATTACAAAATCATTTGATTGACATTTCTTAATTATTCTATATTCTTTGATTATACAAAGGATGCAAAAGCTTGGTAAGAAATGTTCATCATGGAATAACTGGGTTGGAAATCGTATTTTCCATCCATCCATTAAGTGCAATTCATGTATTACAGCCTTAGTACAATAGTTAGATACATTTTGACCAATCAAGTCAGGGATGATTATTCTTTGCTCTTACATAATTAATCAAGCAATGATTTACTGTACTAGCAGATTTCAAAAGATACAATAACTCTAACCTGGTTCAAGAATTGTTTCAGTACCAGTCTTTCATTTTTCAATATTTTTCAAAGGTGAGTTGATGTTTTGGCTAGCCTATAGGGTTATCAAAACAATCCAGTAGGGAGAGGTGTACTTGCTTTCCCAGGTTCCCATATTTCATCCATTGTGCTTTTAAGTTAACATTCTGGATTAGAGATCAGAAAGGGGGGAGACTTGGAGATTGTTCTGGCCTCTTTTTGAAGGCACATGTGTATGGGAATGAGAGATCTAAGTTAGGATTTTTAAATCTTTAACATTAACTCACTATCTGCTGGTTTGTTATGAAGTGATTTTAGGGGAATTTCTATATTATTACATGTAAAGGTGGGACTTTCCTAAGAGTTTGTAGGGGGCTCTAATAATAGCCTATAGCAGTGATGGGCAAACTATGGCCCGTGGGCCAGATGCGGCCCACTGAAATGTTCTATCCAGCCACTCGACATTATTCCTAATCTTACAGATACAATGAGTAGGATACAATACAATGAAATTTCAAAAGAGTTGCCTTAGAAATAGACTGACAGATGAGCATTTCCTTTTCTTTGGCCCTCTCTTTAAAAAGTTTGCCCATCACTGGCCTATAGTATTTTTCTATATTTCCCTGGGGATATTGATCACAATGATTTCAATAATAAGGAGTGTTAGTAAGAGATGAGTCACACAGAGGGGTCTGAGTGAGGGGTTTCCATTCTCCCTGGAATCTACTGTCAGTTCCAGGATCCCCCCTGCAACTTTGTCATTCAAGAAGGGTTTAACAGCCCTGGCAATCTATCATTTTCTTTTACTGTCAAATTGGTCAATCTGATAGGTATGAGGTGATACTTCAGAGTTGTTTTAATTTGCATTTCTCTAAATTGATAGCTTTGATTTCTTCAAGTGAAAACTATTTATTCATATGCCTTTGACCATTTGTCAATTGGGGAATGACCTGGATTCTTACAAGTTTGACTTAGTTCTTTTTATATTTGAGAAATGAGACCTTTATCAGAGAAATTTGTTATAAAATCTTTTCCCCAGTTTGTTGTTTCCCTTCTAATCTTGGTTGCTTTGGTTTTGTTTTTTACAAACCCTTTTTAATTTAATATGATCAAAATTCTATCCATATCAAAAGAAAGAAATCTCTATTGGGGACTTATGAGAAAACCAAAACCCCACATCCAATACCCATATAAACAAGTGAAAAATAAAATGTTTTCCTTCTGCATTTCAATTCCCACAGTTCTTTCTTTCTATGTGAATAGAATTCTTTCTCATAAGTCCCCAATAGAGATTTCCTTTAAAATAACTGCAGACAACATAAAATATCTGAGAGTCTACCTGCCAAGACAAACCCAGAGATTATATTCATGATGAAAAATGCTATCCACCCTCAGCCAAAGAGCAGATGAACTCTGAATGCAGACTGAGGCAAACTTTTTTTTAACTTTATTTCTCTCTCTGTGTGTGTAAATAGGTTTTGCATGACTTCACATGTATAATTGATATCATACTGCCTGCTTTTTTTGAGGGGTGGAGTAAAGACAGGAAGAAGAGAACTTGGAGCACTCAAAATGTTAGAAAAATGTATGTTAAATGCTTTTTACATGTAATTGGGAAATATTTAATGAAATAATATATTTTTTAAATTAAAAAACTAGAAGAAGGGGGCAACTGGGTGGCTCAGTGGATTGAGAGTCAGATCCAGAAATGGGAGGTCCTGGGTTCAAATCTGGCCTCTGACACTTCCTAGCTGTGTGACCCTGGACAAGTCACTTGACACCCCCCCCCCCATTGCCTAGCTCTTCTACCTTAGAACCAATACACAGAATTGATTCTAAGATGGAAGGTAAGACTTTTAAAACAAAAAACTAGAAGTAAAGCGGATGGGAGCTATACTATGTATTAAGAAGTTATCATGATTGGAGGAAATCCAAGAAGAGGAATAAAGTCTTATAGAGAGCACTTAGGTGAAGATTAATAGAGATAAAATAAAGTGAAATGATTTCATCTTTGGAATATACTATAGACCACCTGGACAGAAAGAGAAAAGAGATGAGGAATTTAGGAAACATCTCAACCCTGAGAGGCTTGATATGGGAGCGATAGACTTCAGTAATCGATGTTGAATTTGGATTGCTGGATTGTAGCATTTAGAGATGCTGGAGCTCATCTCACTCTTTGCCCACAGTGGGGCAGGTTGCAATTTCTTGACTAGAATTCTCAATACTTTCATCCTTCAAGAAGTAGAAGAATCGAGGAAATTTTATTCTGGATCTGATTCTCACTAACTTGGAGGAACTAACCACAGGGTGAAAATGATGGAAGTTAGTTAAAGAGAGTGATTGGTACTTCCTAGACAGAGGACCCTGGCTTGATTTTTCAGAAAGCAGATTTCAAAAGGTTCAGAGGAAGGATAGGTTAGATCCTTGTAGTGAAATGACATCTTAGAGAATGGTCCCATGACCCCATGCAAATAGAAGTATGTACATAGAGAGTAATGATGTGTGTAAAAAACTGTTATAGTAGTATACTAGAGTGTATTACAGTGATGGGGGGACCCTGCGTGATGCCCAAGGTAGGATTAGCCAACATTCCAGCCAGGGCAGGCTGCCAAGCGTGAAGCGTGAAGGCCTCACAAGAGACATCCTGCTAGAGTAGTTGAAGCCTAGAGGCCCAAAAAAGAAGCACCCCTCTAATGTAACAGCCTACTGGGCCCAAACTGCAGCTTAAGACTGATGCATGCACCCCACAAAATATACTAATGAGGCAACTCTAAGGTGGCACCAATAAGGGATGCACCACCACTAGGATTCCTTCCAGGTCAAAGGTATAAAAGTTGGCACTGGTGCTCCAGAGCATTTGAGCACTTGAAACACCTGTGCTCTGCCATCTAGCCATCTAGTGCTCCCAAAGGTACCAGATTGCAAGTTGTCTATGTTCTCATCGTTGTACTGTTCAGCAAAGTGTGAGAACATTGCAGCTCCGTCACATCTATCTATTGGCAAACCTTCCTGGCAAGAATCTAGAGAAATGGGGCTTCATTTGCCCCTGCCTGGCAGTACACCCTTCCCTCACAGGCTCTGCCTTCCTTAGCTTATGAGCCAGATACTCAGGCTGGGACTGGGCAGCAGCAGACCCTGTGCCCTTCAGGACAGGAATTTCTTCAGAGCTAGGAGGGTCACCAAATAGCCGGCTCAGAAGCCAGGATTCTCTATGGGCAGCTTCTCTAAGCAAGAGGGCCAGAGGAGTGATACAAGGACTGGGACAGGTCTTGAAAAAGCCAAGAAGCCCATCGAGACATTTGGAGCCCCTCCACATAAGGTTTCTACACCTTCCAAGTTCCAAGAGTTGTCCCTAATGTTGCTAGAGGCCAAGGGAGGAGAAGGCACTGACACAGCAGTGAGAGGAAGATTGAGGCTAAAGATTGTCTTGCAGCAAGATGAGAGTCCCCATGGCACCTAGGATACCCCAGAAGAATCCAGGGGCAGGGCCTGAGTAGCTCAGGGACCAGATGGTGAAGAGCTGAAGTTGCTTAGGGAAGTGAGATGAGAGAGTCAAGGGCACCATCTCAGCGAGCAGGTAAAGCCAAGTATTCACAGGCCTCTGGAAGGGAGGATTCAAGGACCAACTAAGGGCACCCAACAGGCAGCCAGCAAAGTCATTGTTTGCAGGTCTTGGGCTCCTCAAGTTGATTCCCTTTTTAGAGGGGGTAAAGCCATGTGTCTATGCCAGCTTGAAGAAGCAAGCTGGGGTGTGAGAGAAGAGAGAAGATAAAAGGGAGCAAAGACATTTGCCACTGGGTGTAGAGAGCCATAAACAAACAATTTGATCTGTAATTCATATCAGATCCAACTATAATTGATGATTATAACCAATTTTAACTTTTTTCATTATTCAAAGTTTTCCTGTCTAATAAATCATGTTATTTTGAAGAGAAGGGGATATGTCAGGAGCTATTAAGAGAAATTAGAATCTCAAGTAGATATTTTTATCTGGACCCCCCTCAAAAGATCAATACAGACTGGCAGAGCTGTGTATTGCTTTCTCCCTATCACGTCGAGAAATTGGAATGGGATATCTAAGATAAAAATCTGAGATTCCTCTTTTGATTCCTTTCATAATTCTCACCTTCCTTCAAAATGCATTATAGTCTTATTGAAAAAGCTTTGGGCTCTCAGCACTCCAGCAGGAGGGGGGCTAACTCTGTTCCCCTTTGCCCAAGAATACAGATGGCTGGCATGGCCAAGGTCGAACCCATGGCAGGGCATTTTGCCCAGAATTAAAGTAAAATAATGAGGCTCAAAAAATTGTTTAATACCATCAAGGCTGAGAAAATGCTGGGGCTTTCCGGCCTAAGGAGATGTCCCAGGCTCCACTTAAAGATAACACATGTAGTTGATAGTTTAGCATAGGTTTTTTTATCTACACCTGGAGGCTTCTAAGGCTTTTGTTTTGACTATAGTAAAAATCTTGCTCTCTGTAACTGTGGGAAACTTTCTTGGGTTTTTGGAGGAAAGGGATCTTTAATTTCCTTTATAATAAGTGGCTACTTCAGTATTTTTTGGAGTACTATAAGCTAACAAGCCATGCTTCCAATCTGTTTCATTCTTTGCGTCCGAAGACCACCCTAGGCCACTCAGATTAGTCTGTGGTTATAGAGCAGGATCTCTATAACTGGGGACACCTCTAGAGGTAGCATAGACTCCTGGAGAGAAGTATCAGTAGCCACCTTTAGGTGGCTTTAGGCAGCTGGGCTAGCAAAGACTCTAGGGCCAAGTAGCCCAGAGAGAGGCCATGTGGTAGAGACCCCATCACGCTCTGCGAGGGGGCCAGCATTAGTATGGTGTCTACCCTGGAGAAGGAAGAAATGTAGGATAGGTTTAGGAGAGGGCAGTGTCCATGATGAGGCCTGCTGATGCCTCTGTGGCTCTTCTTATTTGTGCTGGTGCCCCATGAAAAGCCTCCATCCCTGGGGTAGCTCTTTCCCAGACCCTGGTCCACACTCACCAAAAGCCTTCTGAAGAGTGTGTTATTGGAACTATTGGGGTCCTTGAACTACATTTCCCATGAGCCCACTGGCTCTCTGTCGTTATGCAATGACAGACAGAGGGATAAAACTGAGGGACTGGAGTTTTATTTCCTCTTTGCTACCTATCCGGGCATGGTGAGAGCTGGGAACAGAGGGGCTTTTGAACTGCCCAAGCTAGCATGGCATGTGGCTTTTTCTAGTGGTTACTAATAAACCTTAGAAAAACCATAATGCTTTTAAAGTTATCATTTTTATATTAATTTTATTTTTTACAAGAGGCCAGCTCGAGAGCACTGTACTCCCCAGAAAGCCGTAGCCAGGTTGGACAAGGGCAGGAACCTGAAGATGAGTTGGCAGCTGCCACCACTCCTGCCCAGGTTGCCAGGGCCCAATAGTCTCACCACAGGAGTCAGTCCCACCCCATCACCTCTAGGATGGTTCAGAAATAGAGGATTGAGAAGGAAGAAGGGAAAGGAAGAGAGACAAAATTAGATCAAAAACAGACCAGAAGATTCAAACTATTCTAAAAGACCTCCAACAATAGGCAGAGGAAAAGGCAGCCACATGGGTACATAACCTGTTTGACAGGTGAGGGTCTAAACCTCACAGCCAGGGAAATTACAGCAATTAACCTCCATCTGTGGGGATGAAGAGGTCACCCCTCAGCTCAAAAGTCTGGAAGAGTTGGTACAGCTGGGTGGCTCAGTGGATTGAGAGCCAGGCCTAGAGATGTGAGGTCCTGGGTTCAGATCTGACCTCAGAGACTTCCTAGTTGTGTGACCCTGGGCAAGTCACTTAATCCCCATTGCCTAGCCCTTACAGCTCTTCTGCCAAGGCACCGATACTCAGAATCAAGATGGAAAGTGAGGGTTCCAAATTTTTTTCTCTTTTTAAATCTGGAAGAGCTCCTCTCAACATGAGGCCCCAAATAAGGGGGGAAATCCCAGCATAGCCCCCCAAAGGATAGCTAATGTGAGATACCCATGCTCTGCCATCTGCCATGCTCCCAATGGCATGGAAAGTGCATTATCTAGGATCTTGCTGTTGTAACAGTGTCCAATAAAGTGTGTGAGCATTTGCAACTCTGTCATCTTTGTCTACTGGGGAACATTCTTGGTGTAAATCCAAAGAACTAGGGTTTTGCTCACCTTTGCCCTGACAGGGATTTCCTTGAGGCCTTCCCTTTGCTTGGGAAAAAAGAAAGACCATGACAGAAACCCGTGGCCTTCTGGGTAGTGACTGCCTGACAACCAGCAACATGATAGTATAATCCCAGGCACTCCAATTTACAGGAAGCATGAGAAGCCTTAAATCAAATTTTGAAGACACAAAAGGAAATTATTTCAATGAGAAAAATGAACAAGGGTTGCTGAATGAACTTATTCATTTGGAAGTCATCAACCAAATTTTTATCGTTATTTTTCATTTATTTTTAAACTCTTATTTTCTGTCTTAGTAACAGCTACAAGACAGAAGGTAAGGGCTAGGCAAACCAGTTAAAATGACCTGCCCAGGATCACACACCTAAGAAGTGTCTGAGGGCAGACTTGAACCCGGGTCTTACTAACTCCACACCTGGTGCTCTATCCACTGAGCCATCTGGCTACCTTATTTTTTTTTTTCAAACAAATTTTAAAAAGTCATATACAAGGGGCAGCAGGGTGACACAGTGGATTGAGAACCAGGTCCAAAGATGGGAGGTTCAAATATGAACTCAAGACATTTCCTAGCTGTGTGACTCTGGGCAAATCACTTAAGCCTCATTGCCTAGCTCTCACCACTCTTCTGCCATCAAACCAAAACCCAGTATTGATTCTAAAATGGAAGGTAAGGTTTTTTTTTTCTTTTCTATTTAAATAAAAAAAGAAAATATGTTTGTAAGAAGTCAGCATGGCTTCACTGAAGACCGGTCATGTCAGACTTTTAGTTTGGGTTATTTTATAAGATTAGTAAAAGATTTTAGCAAATCTTTGGACAAATTATTGTATACTATTCTTGTGGAGAAGATGGATAAATGGACTAGAAAATAATACAAACTGATTCAAAACAAGTTGGATGTTCAGACCAGAGTAGTCCTTAAAAATAAAAAATTCAATATCAATGTGACAGGAAGTCCAAGTAGGATATCTTAGGGAGGAATCTGTGCTTGGCCCTGTGCTGCTTTAACCATTTTATCAGTGACTTAAATAAGGGCATGGATGCCATCCTTATCAGATTTGCAAAGGACACGAAGCTAGAAGAGATAGCTAAGCTTACTGTCTGAGAGTCAAGATTCAGAAAGATCCTGAATGGCTGATACTGGACTAATTCTATTAAGGTGAAATTCAGGCAGGAAAAATGTAAAGTCACATGGGTACAAAAATATCCGTCACAAGTACAAGATTGGGCAGCGGGAAGGGGGGAAAGGCTAAACAACAATTCTGGAAAAAAAAAAAACCTGGGAGTTTTAGTGGACTGTAAGCCCAATATGAGTCAGCAGTTAGATGTGGCAGCCAAAATAGTTAATGCTACATTCGGAAAGATAGAGTTTCCAAGAATAGGGATGTGATAAACCTACTGAGCTCACTGAATGAGAGGTTTTATTAAACACTTAGTATGTTCCAGGTATCGTGTTTTTTGTTTTTCTTTGTTGTTGTTGTTTTTACCTTACCCTCCATATTAGAATCAATAGTGTGTACTAGTTCCAAGGCAGAAGAGCAGTAAGGGCTAGGCATTTTGGGTTAAGTGACTTGCCCAGGGCCACACAGCTAGGAAGTGTCTGAGGTCAGATTTGAAACCAGGACCTCCTATCTCTAGGCCTGGCTCTCAATCCATTGAGCCACCCAGCTGCCCTTCCCAGGTACTGTGTTAATCTGTAGAAATACAAATACAAATGCATGAAGGTCCCTGCCTTCAAGGAACTTGTATTCTAGTAAGGGAAGTCTTCACATATAAGGAATGAAGAGCAGGAAGGGTGTTTTGATCTGAGAAGACACAGAGCTGTTAAGTGAAGACAAAGGACAATTGTCTTTTCAGGAATGGCAGTGTAGATTTAATTACTGAACCCAGTTCTACACATTGAAAGGAGGAGGGAGAAGAAAGGGGCACTCAAAGGGACATGGCATGAAGATAGCTAGAAAGTAAAAATAGAAAAAAAAAATTTTTTTAACTCTTAGCTTGTCTTAGAATCAACACTATGTATTGGTTCCCAGGTAGAAGGATGGTAATGGCTAGGCAATGACAGTTAAGTAACTTGCCCAGGGTCACACAATTAGAAAGTATCCGAGTTCACATTTGAACCCAAGACCTTCCCTCCCCAGGTCTGGCTCTGTCTACTGAGCTACCTAGCTGCCCCTTGAATTTCCTTTCCTTGAAGGTTTATAAGCAGGAAACAGATTATTATTTCTGTTACATTATAAATATTCCTTTCTAGTATTGATTGGACTAGATAGCTACTGGGGTCTCTCCCAATTTAGAATTTAAGACCAGACCAGTTTGAGTTTTACTTCATGATATTTTTGAAAGTATTGAAAAACATAGGGGTCATTAACTTTTTTTTATGTGTGTCTTGGATGGTTTGCGCAGTCTAGTAAAGACTATGTTGTTGTTGTTATTGTTGTTTACCAATTACATGTAATAACAAATTTCCACACAAGTTTTCCTAAATGATATGATCTAACTTATCTCCCTTCTCTTCCCCATCCCAGTGCTGGCAGACAAATTTATCTGGGTTATACATGTATTATTGTGCAAAACATATTTCCATATTGTTCATTTTTGTGAGTAATCTTATAAAACCCAAGCCCCAAGACATAAACCCAAATAAGCAATTGAAAAATCATCTGCTTTCATCTGCATTCTGACTCCAACAGTTCTTCCTCTGGAAGTGGAGAGCATCCTTTGTCATAAGTCCCTCAAAATTGTCCTGTATCATTGTATTGCTAATAATAGCTAAGTCTATATCACAGCTGATCATCCACAATATTGCTGTTACTGTGTACAATGTTGTCTCGGTTCTGCTTATTTCACTCTGCATCAGTTCATGTAGGTCCTCCTAGCTCTTTCTAAAATCATCCTGTTCATCATTTCTTATAGCATAATAATATTCCATCTCCATCATATGCCACAATTTATTCAGCCATTCTCCAATCAATGGACATCCCTTCAACTTCCAATTCTTTGCCACCACAAAAAGAGCAGCTATACATATTTTTGTACAAGTAGGTCCTTTCCCCTTTTTTATTTTCTTTCTGGGATACAGACCTAGTAGTGGTGTTACTGGATCAAAGGGTAGGCATTGTTTTATAACCCTTTGGGCATAATTCCAAATTGCCCTCCAAAAAGGCTGGATCAGTTCACAGCTCCACCAGCAATGCATTAGTGTCCCCATTTTGCTCCATTCCCTCCAACATTTATCACTTTCCTTAACTGTCAGACTGGCTAATCTGATAGGTGTGGGATGGTACCTCAGATTTGGTTTTAATTTGTGTTTGTTTAATCAAGAAGGATTTTTAGAACTTTTTTTCATATGATTATTGATGGCTTTGATTTCTTCTTCTGAAAACTGCTTATTCTTATCCTCTGACCATTTAAGACTATATTTTTAAATGCATAAAATAAAATGCAATCAGATCACAATGGAACCAATTATATTGAGATACATTTTTCAGAATAGTAAAAGAAACAAGATCATAAGCCTCAGATGAAGAAACCCTGGTCTGGATCATCAGATGCTGTTCTACAAAGAATGTTTCCTTCCTTAGTATTTTTCTTCTTGCTTTTTAAACCTTTACTTTCCATATTAGAATCAATACTATGTATTGGTTTTAAGGCAGAAGAACCATAAGGACTAGGCAACTGGGTTCATGTGATTTGCCCAGGGTCACACAACTAAGAAATGTCTGAGGCTACATTTGAACCTAGGACCTCCTGTTTCCAGGCCTGGTTCTCTATCCAGTGAGCTAGCCTAGCTGCTCCCTTACCTTTTCTAGTTTTTGAAGTGCTACAGTAGTCACCTGCTTTATGGAGAATTTACTATTTAAGGGGAAAAGAGGAAGTTTAAATTTTAAATAATGTCTCTATTATTAGAACTCTAAAGTAATTAAACAAAGAACTTCTGCCTCACCACTTGGATAAGGTCAAGGTTTTTGTTCTCTTTTTCTGATTCCACTTTACCCACATTATCAGATTTAAGGGACGTAAGACTAAGTACACTATGATGTCAATTACATTGCCATCATTCTTTTAACACTTCTTTGTGTAGAGAAATTTCATACTTAAAGGAAACTTTCCAGATTTCTGGATTTAAGAATTAGGGTTTTGAAATTTACACTACCCATTAAGTTTTTAACTTCTCCCTAATAATGCCCAGCTCTGCCCTTTATAGCTTCACTCATAGACATCATCAGCAGAGGAACCCTCTCCTGGTGAAAAGGAAGATTCATAGCTCTCCCAGAAAGGCTAATGACAGTCCAAGCCAAGATATTTGAGAAATATAAAACACTAGGGCCTCTTAAACTGAGCTCCTTTTAATTTAAGATTATTTTTTTTTCTTTTGGGGCACATTTCTGAAATGAATCCTTTCTGCATAATTTGTATACTTAGTACAATGGTTTCATATTAATTTTCAAAATCTCTAGAAATAGTTCTGTGAAAATGCATCTTAAAGCTTTTAGCATAAAGGTAGATGTTGTGGATAATTATTCTCTGTACAAATAATATCTTATTGTAGTCTTTTAAGGGTTCTAGTTACCAAAGAAACAATAATGATCATTATTCTATGATTCCAGTAAATGTATATAGATTCTAGAGTCCAAATAAACTAATGTATCAAAACAAACACAAAACTACAATACATATAATCAAACCATTTTTAGGAGCCCAAGAGAGATTAAAAGATATGTATATTAATTAGGGAAAAAATGCTATCTGGTTTAATTAACAATATAAAAAAAGGAAAAATTTTCTGAGGCTTGGTGATACATTTTATTTTATTTTAAACCCCTTGCCTTCCATCTTAGAATCAATACTGTGTATTGGTTCCAAATGTAAGAGATAGGCAATGGGGATTAAATGACTTGCCTAGGGTCACAAAGCTAAAAGATGTCTGAGGGTAGATTTGAACCCAGGCCCTCGCATCTCTAGGCTTGATTCTCAAATCAGTGAGTCACCTAGCTACCCTGGAGTGATACATTTTAAATGAGGCTAATCCCTAGTAAATTTGGGATATTTTTGTTGTCAGAATGATTTTCTTCTGAGACATTTCAAGTCATTAAGAAACGATATGGTACTAAGATTATCTACCATGACACTCCTGGGACCACAAAAGGAAAAGGCTGCAGGCCAGGAACCAAAGTTTGGCTGGAAAGAAAAAACACAGCCGTAAGTCAGGCAATCTAGAGCTAAAGTCTAGACCGTGGGCCCCAAAAGACAAAGAGCCGGTTCTATGGAAGTCTATGAAACAAGGAGGCACAATCAAGTATTATCTACAGTATTCATGGGAAAAGTGCTTGACTGAGTGAGATCTAATTTCTAGACCCAACTCTACTACTGGCTAGTAGTATAACTTAGAATAAGTCACTTTCCTACCCTCAGTTTCATCTCTTCAGTGACATCTCACATGATCTTGTGAACGGGAATTCTTTATTCTCTTTGTCTATTTTAAGGGGAATGCCCCCTAATTGGCATTTTGTCAATGCATCCATCAATCATTTTTGCTCTCTCTCTCTCTCTCTTCTATTTCCCTCTTATCTCTAATTATTGTAGTTTCCTCTTAGAAAGTGCAATATTGTATGCACCTATAGCTAGAAGACCTTTAGAGGTATAAGCTGGTTATGTTAAATGATTCACTGGGGAGACTAGCCTCCCAAAGAATCACGGGGGGGATTGTGAACAGAAATTCTTTATTCTTTCTGTCTATTTTGAGTTAATCAACCAAAAACTTAAACACCTCTAATTAACACTAAGTAAGGGAGTTCCCAAGTTTTTGGTTGATTAATTTAAAATAGACAAAGAAAATAAAGAATTCCCTTTCATAATCTCTATGAGAGATCACAATTAAAAAAAAAGAAACTAAAACAAGTTTATTTACTCTATTAAGGCTCATTAAAGTAGTCTCTGAGTTCAAAGAATAGCTTAATGAATGCCATGTATCCAGGGCTAGGGAAGTGGGCAGAGGGAGGGTAACCCAAATACCAAGGGAGAGGCTGATGGCTAAAAGGGAAGCACTAGCTTTTCACCTTCCTGTAAAGAACTAGGGATATAGCTCTAGAGTGAAGGATAGGGGCAAACAGAAGAGGACAGGCCCCAGAGAGGCCTCAAGATATTGAAAAGATCAGAGGAGACATGACTTATGCAGAAAAGTCTTTGGTCATCAATGGGAGTTCACTGGAGTAAGGGTTGCTGGAAGCACACATTCCCTGAGAAAAGGGTGTGTGGGGCATTTTTCTTTCCATGTTTAAATAAAAATAAATGTATCCTGCAGTCCCCTCCCCCGCCCCCCCCAAAAAATTGGGCCTTTGGTCCAAAAAATCTAAGGCCCAAGAAGGTGTGAAACCCCCTGCCCCAAGGATAGATAAATTCTGTTTTCTGGAACAGGACCCAAGTAATTCTAGGCCTCTATGAACTGTTAGGTACTATTGTTCTCTGGGTATATTATGATCTTAGAGGTTAAAGCCATTTAAGAGAATATGCCCCAGAAGAATTTGCCACCTACTTTTACTGGAAGGCAGGAGAAGGGGACCTTTCCTTTTGGAAAGATTCCTTTCTTAGATTCAGTGAGGTAGGAAGATCTCTATAAGAACACAGGCCAAAACCAATCCAGAGGAAGTCAGGCTAAAATGATCAGAAGCCCCAGAGACTAAACAAAGGCAACACAACAAACTGGGAGTCTTGGCTTTACATTCAGGGAAATAAAAAATCAGGGTCTAGAGCAAGAAGACTGAGAAACCCACAGCACCCTGGCAGCAAGAATGGAGCATGAACATGAGCAATATGGAAATAGTCATTGCATGAAAATACTGGTATAACCTATATCACACTATTTACCACCTTGGGTGGGAGGGGGGCAAAGGGAAGGAGAAAGGGAGAAAATCTGAATCCTAAAATTTCAGAAAACAATTGCCAAAAATTGTTTCTACGTGTAACTGAAAAAATTAATTAAAAAAAAAATAACAGAGCATGAAAGTCAAATGGGCTTTCTCTGTGGCAAGAATTCCTTATAGATTTCCTGCTCAGGAACAAAACCATTCTAAGAGTCAAGGGGCCTGAGTCTGAAGGTAGAAGGGAAGCCCATTTGACTTTAGTAAGGAATGAAGACATACATAAAAAGCTGTTTTCAGATGTACAGTCAGGAATATATATGGTCATCTAAAAGTTTCATTCACAATAGTCTTTTTAAAAATATTTTAATTTTTTTACCAATTACAAGTATTAACAAATTTCCACATGAGTTTCCTAAGTTACATGATTGAACTTATTTCCCTTCCTTTCTTCCTCTCTGTGCTGACAAGTGATTCTATCTGTATTATCATGCAAAACACTTCCAGTGTTCATTTTTGTAAGTGAATAATCTTATAAAACCAAAACCCTAAAATATAAATCCAAATGAACAATTGAAAAATCGTAAGCTTTCTCTGCATTCCAACTCCAACAGTTCTTTTTCTGGAGGTGGATAGTATTCTTTGTCATGAGTCCCTCAGAACTGTCTTGGATCATTGTATTGTTAGTCTATCACAGTCAATCATTCCACAATATTGAAGTTACTAGATATTATGTTCTGCTGGTTTTGCTTATTTCACTCTGCATCAGTTCATGTAGGTCCCTCTGATTCTTTCTGAAATCATCCTGTTCATCACTCCTTACAGTACAATAGTATTCCATCACTATCATATAACACAATTTATTCAGCCATTCCCCAATTGATGGGCATCCCTTCAATTTCCAATTCTTTGCCACTACAAAAAGAGCAGCTATACATATTTTTGTACAAGTAGGTCCTTTCCCCTTTTTATTTTCTCTTTCTGGGATATAGACTTAGTAGTGGTTTTATTGAATCAAAGGGTATACATTGTTTTATAACCCTTTGGGCATAATTCCAAAATTACCCTCCAGAAAGGTTGGATCAGTTCACAGCTCCACCAGCATTGTATTAATGTCCCAATTTTGCCACATCTCCAACATTTATCATTTTCCTTTATTATCATATTGGTCAATCTGCTAGGTGTGAGGTGATACCTCAGGCTTTTTAATTTACATTTCTTTAATGAAAAGGGATTTAGGATATTTTTTCATATTATTGATAGCTTTGATTTCTTCATCTAAAAACTGTTTATTCATATCCTTTGACCATTTGTCAATTGGGGAATGACCTGGATTCTTACAAATTTGACTTAGTTCTTTATGTATTTGAGAAATGAGACCTTTGTCAGAGATATTTGTTATGAAAATGGTTTCCCAGTTTGTTGTTTCCCTTCTAACTTTGGTTATATTGGTTTTGTTTGTATAAAAAAATTTTAAATATAATCAAAATTATTCATTTTACATCTTACAATGTTCTCTATCTCGTTTGGTAATAAATTCTTCCCTTCTCCACAGATCTGATAGGTAAACTGTTCTATGCTCCCCTATTTTACTTATAATATCACCCATTAACCAACAATTTGGAAATTGGTCTTGATCAAGGACACATGACAAAACTAGTGGAAATGTGCATCGGCCATGGGTGGGGGGAGTGCGGGGGGCAAAGGGAAAAGGAGGAGCATGAATCATGTAACCATGTTAAAAATGAATATTAATAAATGTTTGAAAAAAAATATCATCACCCTTTATTTGAAACCATATACCCATTTTGACCTTATTTTGGTAGAGGGTATGAGATATTGATCTTTATCTAATTTTTGTCATACTGGTTTCCAATTTTTATATCAGTTTTTGTCAGATAGTGAGTTCTCTTCCCAAAAGCTGGGATCTTTGGGTTTATCAAACAAAAAAGGTCATTTACTCCTAGGCTATTCCACTGATCCACCCTTGTATCTCTTAGCCAATACCAGATTGTTTTGATGATCACTGCTTTATAATATAGTTTAAGATTTGGTACTGCTAGGCCACCATCCCTCACACAACAGATAAGTCTTTTGCTAAAGGTCTGTTGAAAAGGATATGATTACTAAGAATTGCATGTGTTCCTGTGGGAATAGTTTACAACATACTACAATTGAGATCGGTGACATTAGCAAAGGTTGTATTAATTAAAACTTGACTTGTTCCCCTCCCCCTGACTGTAATTCATTTTGTTGGAACTTCAAAAAGCCCAGGATTACTGAAATTTTGATTTTTTAATTTTTAACTGGAAAGGCAAACAGCAAGTATGAGCAAGCTATGACATATGACTGATGCAGGACTGCAACACAGAAGTAAAGGGCCTCATCATGGGGCATGGACATCAAGAAGAAAAGATGAGCTGGGGGGGCAGCTGGGTAGCTCAATGGAGTGAGAGTCAGGCCTAGAGACAGGAGGTCCTAGGTTCAAACCCGGCCTCAGCCACTTCCCAGCTGTGTGACCCTGGGCAAGTCACTTGACCCCCATTGCCCACCCTTACCAATCTTCCACATATGAGACAATACACCGAAGTACAAGGGTTTAAAAAAAAAAAAAAGAAAAGAAAAGATGAGCTGGATCCCATGGCAAGAATGAAAAGTGAATCATGCAGTTTCAGAGCTCCATTGACCTCTTTTGATTTGGGGGGAAGCCAAGGAAGACTCCCTCTGGGTGGATCCTGGGTCCAACTCTAAGGAGCACAGTGCACAGGATGAGGAAGCACAAGATAGCCTGTGATAGGCTTCGCCAAGGGGAGCTCCTGCATCAAAAAGATCATAGGTCTGTTTGTCTAGAACCCTACAGTCCTGCTCTCTTCTCTATCTGCATCAGATGCATGGAGAAGGTCTGTGATTGGAATGTTCCTAATGAAAATCAGACAGGACAATTTATAAAGCAGAAGGGCAAAGACTAGGCAAAGGTTAGGTGACTTGCCCAGGTCACACAGCAGGAAGTGTCTCATGCCAGATTTTTACCCTGGCCCTCCTGACTTCAGGTATGGAGCCACCTAGCTGCCCCTCCCACTTCATTCTAGAATAACCTTTACTTGACCCTGCCATCCCCATAAAGCAATTATCCTTTCTTACTCTCTCTCATCATGTAGCTATGAACCCAGTTCAGGTTCCCATCTTGTTTTACTGGACTATTGCAAAAATCTCAGGATTTGTCTCCTGGCTCCCACTCTCTCCCCATTTCAATCCATTCTCCACAATCTGCCAAATTAATATCCCTAAAGTATGTGTCTGATCACATAATTTTCTTTTTTTATAAATTTATTTAATTTAGAATATTTTTCCATGGTTACACGATTCATGTTCTTCCTCTCTCCCTTCCCGTAGCCAATGAGCAATTCCATTGGATTTTACATGTTTCATTGATCAAGACCTGTTTCCACATTATTAATATTTGCATCAGAGTGATCATTTCGAGTCTACATCCCCAATCATATCCCCATTGAACCATGTTCACATAATTTTCTTAAAAGACCCTTATTGTCTCTATGATTTAAAACAAAAACCAAAAAAACAAAACAAAACAACCAACTCTCAGTCATTTAAAAGTCTCTAGATATTTCTGGCCAACATCAAGTTTTCACACTTCTAGGCCTTATCCTCTGTTTTCCAATGAAATCAGCCTCCTTGTTCCCTGAACAAGACCACAGGCCACCTCTCTCTGTTTGCACAGACTGCTTCTCAGGCCTGGGACTGCTCTTCCTCCTCATCCTACCTGGGAAACTCAGCCTTTTCTGACCTCTCCCAGCCCTCCAGCCATTAGGCCTAGCCACAATGTTAAATACTTTGTACAAAGTATATATTCATTTGTATATGTTGTAATACCTCCCCCTGCCTCCCGGTAGAACATAAACTTCCCAAAGGCAGAGATTGTTTTGTTTTTATTTATATCCCCAGGGCAGGTTGTCTAGCATGTAGTAGGAACTTAATAAACTTACTGACTTGAATAAAGGATGGCTCTTTTATTTGTTATATTACATACATTTTACTCATCCATTCAGTTTTAAAGCCTTGTCAGTGCTACATCTATAACATCATCCATTTGTCCCCTCTTCCACTTCCCTTATCACAGTTTGGATTCCTATCACCTCTAAACTGAACTATACTAAATTTCTTTAGGTATGTCCTACATGTATCTATTTTTGAAATAAGTTTTTATACATCTTTTGATTCACACCATCTGCTTTTTTCCATTACATTCCTACTCCCTTCCTCTCCCAGAGAGTCATGTCTTTTGTTATGATAGAATTATAAAAAGATATTATGTAAAACTAAAAAGACTTTTGTAATAACAAAACTAAGGACACAAATTAGGAGGTTATAAGAAGAGTATAAGAAGAAAATCAGAAGGACTGGGGGAAAAATTCTTTGCATAAAATACCTCCTAAAAGAATAAGATATTCCATTCCCCCAAAACTAAAAACTCAGAGGATACAAATTAACAGTCCTCAAGATAAAAAATGTAAACTAGGAACAACCATATGAAATGCTCCAAACCACTAGTAACAGAAATGTTAACCAAAACGATTGTGAAGTTTTACCTCACAGGAAACAAACTGGCAAAGATAACAAAAAACAGGAATAATCACTATTGTAGGGCTTGTTGAAAGAAAGGCACAAGGATGTTCCATGGGTGGGATGTGAATCAGTCTGATTATTCTGGAAAGCAATTTGGAATTATTTACTAGTGACTAAATTGTCCTTGGTCTTCCCAGGTGTCATCAAAGGCAAGTGCCCTAACTATATGCCTTCTGCTCCAATCACTGGAGTGGGTATGAGATACACAAAGTACTTTTCAAAATACCATGTTCTAAAGATACCTGGCTGGATTATTTCATAAAAATCAAATCCTGAAAATCCTGATCCCCATAGCAAACTTTTTGAGAACATTCAGTACTAAAATAAGCTTATTAATCTTTAATAAACAAAATTTTGGAAAAAAATTTTAAATGCCAAACTGCACAGACCCAATAAGCAAATGCTCAGCATCTAAGGAAGTACCAGAGTCCAAGCATGAGGACTTTGCCTAAGGGTCTAAAGGAAAAACCATCCTGTAGATTTATGTAACAAAAACAATTAGTCAAATCCTTCTGGTAAACTATTTTCACAGTGTATTCCTTCAAGAATAGGGATAAATGAATCAAGTACAAAGAAACTAAAATAATTTCCTTGGCAGGAAAAAAACTTGAAATCTAACTCACTAACACTTGTTTATGGCACAAAATAGACAAGTCATTCAAAACAAAGTAGAAAAACCAGGTTAAAAACGACAAAGGTTACAATATGCCAATAGCAAAGTGCTCTAGGAAGTAAATGTAACTAAAATGAAAATTTACCACCTCTCTCAAAACCTACTACAAGGATAGAGACAACTTTCTGATAATAAACATAAATTTTTCTCTCTCCAGACATTTTCATATGCAATAAGAAATAATAATTATTCCTGCCACTGGGAACCTTGCCATGTAATGATATATATGAGTATGTATTTGCTTTTCCATTATTTAACATGCCTGTTTTCCACCCTCATCAAAAACAAAAACTAAGGAGTAGGAAGCAAGGAAGAATGAAGAGAGAAAAATATCACCTAAGAGTTGTTAATTACGTACACTGGGGAAAAGAAAGTCTGTCTTCATTTGCAAAACTAGGAAGATGGTAAACTCTGGCTAGTAGAAAGACTAACCCCAGATCCACTGCTGAGGTGAGAGCCAGTTTCCAGGTTTGCAGAGCAGCCACTTACAAGAAGGTTTCATACATGGATTTATCAGGCTTCTCTTAAAGTGGGACAAGGAAACTACAGATCTCTCTAAAAGCTGAAAGGAATCTCTTGGAAGGATCAGTATCCTACAGAAGTGAAAGATATAGTCATTTTGTTTTTTTTACATTCTCAATCATCTTCCTTTCCCCCCATCAATAGCAGCTCAATTTTCTCTTGCAAGGACAGGCTAGATGGAGTCTGTTTTGGTGTATCAGTTTGTTCCTTCCGGGTTCCTTTGATATCCTTTGACCCCTTCAGGCCAAAACAACTGGGCCCAGCCTTAGTGGCAGAGTCACCCGTTTCTGGCTCCTCTGAGGAAGATGAATGTTGATGTTTCATCCTCACCTGTTTAGTGTCATATTTTGCTTCTTGTTTTTGCAAAGACCTATCTTCCTGAGCCTGCTGAGGTTTGAGATAGCCTAAATCCAAAGCTTTGGGAAGCATGGTTCCTTCAAAGGGCAGAGAACCTCTAGAGCTCTTTGGCTTCCCTTCCTCCTCCACTGCCTTTTCCTTGGGATAGATGAGCTGGGATCTAATTAGAAGCCCCTCTGCATTTGTCTCATAATCTTTCATGGCCCGTTCTCTTCGAAGTCTCTGGAAGTCCATCAGCTGACGCAACTCCTCTGGCAGCTCCATGCATGATGGCTAAGGAGAGAGAGTGAAACATTCCTGCTTGGTCAAAACTCTTGAATACTTGAAATCATCTACTTGTAAGCAATTGCCTCTCTTAAATGATGTTAACACAGTGTCCTCTGGTGGTACCATCTAGTAATGAGGATGGAAAAAATTAATAGATTCATCCAAAAATTAAGATAAGAGCTGGTATGGTATGAGTATGTATGTATATGGTATAGTATATGGTAGCAAATAATTCCAGGATGTGGCCTCAATGAGAGTATTTGTCCCCCATGCAATGCCATCAATATAAAGGTTGCTATAGCCAGTAGGGAACAGCTCAATGTAATGATAAGAATACTGGCCATGGAGGCAGGAAACTGATGCTCAATTTCTGGTGCTGACTCTTACTGTGTGATAAAGGACCAGTCTTTTATTCTCTCTCTTAATTTCCTCTTCTGAAAATGGAGATAATATTTGCACTACAAGTCTCACAAGATTATTGTAAGGAAAGAACTGGGGTTAAGTGACTTGCCCGGGTTCACAAAGCTAGGAAATGTCTGAGGCCAGATTTGAACCCAGATCATCCTGACTCCAGGCCAAGCACTCTGTAAATTAAAGTGCTCTATAAATGCTGATTTAGTAAACCTCTCATGTAGTCGGTCCCACTGTTTTCCTTAAAAAATGAAGACTACTAAGGTCTTTTGTCATCTATTCATAAGCAAAACTGTGCCTACCTCTGTGCCTCCTAATAGATCTCCAGACCCTTCCCGATAGGTATTTAAGTATGCATCCACCAAGGTAGTCAGGTCAGACATCATCTCATCCAGAAGTAACAAACGAAGGGGCAGCAAGTATGTTGTCTCCAGGGCTAGCACTTTCAGTAAGGAAGGTGGAAGAGGTCGAACAAACCATATTTCAGGATTCTCCTATAGCCACCAAAACAATGTCTTGAATTATAAGCAAATATTTAGGGCTAATATCTTACTTTTGTCCATGTTTCCTTTTCTAAACAGGGTAGCAGTTTTATAATTTATTAGTCTATGCTTCTTTGATAATTTTGTCAACAATTTCTGAATATCTGCTTATAGGGAAGTATACCATACTTTGTGTCCTCAAATTTCTTAAGAGGAGAGACTTCTTCACTCAGAGCTGGGCCCAGGAAAGATAACTAAATAAACCAGACTTATTAGCAGTAGACTTCCCCACTAGCTGAAGAAATGATCAGAGAACACCTCTTCAGAAATTCAATAAGACTGGTCTTAGCAAGATTACAAATAAATCTTTTCCCAAGTAGGAAAATTAAGGATTTGTATCATTCACACTTTCAGCTTACATTTAGCCTCTTCCCTATATAATAGGCTGATCACCTAGTTCAGCAAATACTGGAAAAAGCAGTACCATCCAGAATATTCTATTAAAGCCTTTATTAATCACCTGAACCATCTTTTGCTTGTCATCTAGGAAGGAGACACATTTAGGGGACATTTTAAGGTGTCGAATTAAACTCTCCTGCAAGGTGCTGATGCAATGTGGAAGAAAGCCACCTGTTTCCATGGAAAACTGAAGGACATCAGCCACCTGTTATATTAAAAAAACAAAAATAAAAAAAATCCAAAAGTATTTGTGCAGTGTGGAAACATTGTAAAACAGAATTACAAAAACACAGTAATGGAGTTAATGGTTATGTGAGCTGGTGCAAATCATTTATCCTCTTTGGGCCTCAGTTTTATCATCTGTAAAATGGCAAGTTCTGACTAGTTGGATACTATAAGGTCCCTTCCAGCTCCAAGTGTATGATCCTAATTTTATTCCATCACGGCATAGCTGGTCTATACCTTGTATTCATGTAATACTCTCTCCAAAAACTATCTAGGTCACGCATGGGCTGAGGAGGACATGATTGGGGATGTTGACTCAAAACTACCACACCAATGCAACTAACAACAATTTGGAAATAGGTCTTGAACAAGGACACATGTTAAAACCAGTGGAAATGTGCATCGGCTATGGGTGGGGGGAGAGCGGGGGGTGAAGGGGAAAGTAGGAGCATGAATCATGTAACCATGTTAAAAATGAATATTAATAAATGATTAAAAAATTTTTAAAAACTATCTAGGTCACAATTATCTTTGCCTAATACTTCTTGTTCTTCCGCTGTTTTCTATGGATACAAAACAACAAAAACCACATATTCCAATATACTTCTATATGCCAGAGGAGGTATACAGTGAAATAGGGGCAAGAGTAATGAACTGAAGAATACAAAGGCCTGTACTGGGGTTCTGGATCTGACACTTACTATGAGGGTAATCTCAGGCAAATAAATTCCCCTGCTGGGCCCGAGTCTTACCTGTGCAATAAGGACAGTGCGAGTACACTGGTTACCTCCTAGGGTGGTGGAAAAATGTTTTGTATATGATAACACTACATAAAGCCAGCTAGTATTACTGTACACACCTGAGTATCAAAAACATTTGAAAGAACAATTCCATACTGGTGAGAAAGGCAGTCAGAGAGCCAACGGCAATCATGAATGACCTGAAGAACCAGAAAACAAAGTGATTAGGACCCAATTGCCACTACAAATATTTTCAGAATCCTTATCTTCATTCTACATTATCAGGAGTGGTACTTCTACTCACCTTCAAAATCTTTCTATCTTCTAACACCATCTGAAGTCCATTATTGAAAGCTCGACTTCCCAGAAGAAAAATGTCAAATAAGTAAACTCGACTACTTGTTGCCACCTATTAAAAAAACCATCCAGGCACACAGACCCCAATAATGAGAGAAGTTGTGGAGGAAAGCTTTCAAGGATTAAATAATGGGGAGATTGTGGTAAATTGTTTGACATCCATGCTTTTGTGCTATGGAATATGTTTATAAAGATTTTCAGGGGGCAGCTAGGTGGCTAAGTGATTTGAGAATCAGGTCTAGACATGGGTAGTCTTGGGTTCAAATTTGGCCTCAAGACATGTCTAGCTGTGTGACGCTGGGTAAGTCACTTAAACCCCATTGCCTAGCCCTTATCTCTCTTTTCTGCCTTGGAATATGCAACACTGATTCTAAGACAGAAGGTAAGGTTTAAAAAAAAAAAGAATTTTCAAAGTAGGTTTATAATTACGAGTCAAGAACCACAAAGAATCCACCAAAAATATGTGCTCTTTTCAAAGTAGAGAGAATTATAGTGCCTATATACATAATCTTTTCTCTGTAAAGATTCAAATCCCATCTATATTTTGACTACTTTCAATAGTATTTGATTTAGATTTATATTTAAAGATTTAGAAATAATGAAGAACAGTATATAATTTCCACTAAATATTAACCATATGCCAATGTGATCAAAGCATTATGCTAGATATCTATTCCATAAAGTTTCACGAGATAAAAACTCTATGCACATACTTACACTTTAAATGGGCAACAAAAATTAGACAAATCTCATGTCAGCTTATATTTCTCTGAAGTAGATAGGTAAAAAAGAGGTAAGATAGTAACCAGTTTGGAATCTGGAATTATACCTAAAAAGTTTAAAAACTGTGGATATGTTGGCTCAGGATGCTCACTATTAGGTTTATTTCCTAGGGTGGTTGGTAAAAAAGGTAAAGAACCTATATGTTGTAAGATATTTCTAGCAGCTCTTTTTGTGGTGGTAAAGAACTAGAGCCTGAAGAAAAGCCCATCACCTGGGGAATGGCTGAACAAGTTATGGCATATGATTGCGATAAAATACTACTGTACCATAAAAAGCAAGTGGGTTAATTAAAAAACAAACATGGGAAAAACCTACATGAAAGTGAAATGAACAGAATCAAGAGAACATTATATACAGCAACAGAAATATTGTCTGAAGAATGACTTGTGTGTGTCCACTTCCAGAGGTCTGATGAATATAAATAAGCAAGACACAGTTCTATATATACATATCTTTTTGTCAAATGATGCTTTTACAAGAACAAGGAGGGGGGAAATACCTAGGAATTTTAATATAACACATAAATTAACAAGTTAATTTTTAAAAAAGAAGTGAGATGGCAAGCAGTTTGAAAGAAATCTTTTCTTTACCTGCAGCCAACAGAGTTTGCCATGACGACATAAATTAACTCCTTCAGCTGCAATGCTCAGGACACTCTGTTTCTTGATATGTAGCATCTAATAATAATCAAAAGAAAACACTTCCTAGAAACTCACAGGCTAACCAAGGAAGCATGGGGACATTGGCAGGACACAGAGAAACTTCATATTAAATAAACATTCACATTTTGATAAGTCTGCTCTTTTATAAAATTTGCTTTACCAAACATGCACTTATTTCCTTTACTAGTAAACTCAGCAAAGAAACCCTAAACTAGGAAATGAGCCACAATTATAGGTCAGGATGAAAAGGAACATAATATAGAACAGCTCCTGCTACCACAAATGCTATAGCTGTTTTTGCAGAAAAATTGCAAGATTCATCAACATAAAATTCTACAATGCTGTTACTTCTCTCTGTAGAGGGCATTTCTTTGTTCCAAGGGACCAAAATGCTCTACATGAAGGTAATATGATGCTGTGGAGAGAGAACTGGGAAATGGAGTGAGAGCACTGGAAGTCTAAGCCTAGATTCTGCCATTTATTCTCTGGGAGATGGACAAGTCACTTATAGTCTCTCAACAATTTTCTAACCTATAAAATAGATGGAGGAAGAGAAGGCAGCAAGATGATTTCTGAAAGTCTCTTCTAGCTCTGAATATATTATGATAGTAATGAAAGGGCACCTAGCTGGCTCAGTAGGTAGACAGCCAGGTCCGGAGCTGGGAGAACCAGGCTTCAAATCTAGCTTCAAACACTTCCTAACTGTGTGATCCCGAGCAAGTTATTTAACCCCAATTGCCAAGTCCTTGCCACTTTTCTGCCTTAGAAGTAATACTGAATATTGATTCTAAGACAGACACTAAGGGTTTTTTAAAATAGTAACAATAATAGTAAAGAAAAGGACAGAATCTAAAACATCTTATTAATAATTGAAGACAACAGAATTGAAAACAGACAAATTTTTTTTTAGAAAATTTTTCCATGGTTACATGATTCATGTTCTTTCTCTCCCCTCCACCCCCACCCCCACCCATAGCTGACATGCATTTCCACTGGGTTTTACATGTTTGGTCAAATTTCTTCAAGTCTAGTATGCTACAGATAGGACTCATATTTCAGGTCTCAGGGGTTGGACCTCTAAGATCCTTTCCAATGATAAGATTCTATGAATTTCAGGTTCCTTTTACTAATCATTAAACCAAAATGACTTCTTTGACACTTAAATTTTCTCAAATTAACAAATTCTTGAGAAAATCAGAGCTAACCAATGGAAAAAAAAGTCTAAAATATTGCAAAATTTTGACTGGTAATGTTAACAATCTATAGGTCATAGAAGAGACGACAGTGGATTTTAAGTAATACTTACAGCAGAACCAAACTTTTGTTGAAACTGATTAACTACTGTGTACATCACATCTTCTTCTTCTGCATGACAAGGATAGTATTACAGACAAATATCTCAACAATGGAATTTTAGCCATATTCACGAATCCTCCCATTTTGCAAATCAAATGCCTAAAGAATCTTCATTACTATTTACCAAAGTCTATCTATTATCACCACATCTGTATTTTGAACACAGACAGAGAAAACAGGATAAAAGTGAGTTCATGGTATGTGCTAGTTCACTTTTCCCTCTCCTATTTCAATCATGGTTTCATCCTGATAAAGAAGTCTAAAAAATCCTCTCTGGTTCTGGTCCCAACAACGTTAACTTCACAATATTTTTTCACAGCAACAGAAAATAATCTAATCTTAAACAAATTTGGAAACTACATTATTAATTTTTTAAAATTCCATATCTTGGACAAATGGCTATCCCATCCATCCTCCACTATTTGTAGTATATAGTTAGCCTATTTTCAATACTGTGTTATTTTATTATGTAGCTTCCCAGAGGAAATGATGCAAGTTAAACTTTTTTAGGTGTTACCTTGTTTTCATTGGGACAATCAACACAGGGTTAAATCCTAAAAAGTTTTAAGTCATAACAAACCTCATTATGAAAAATTCATAGTACCAGATTCTACCTTCCAGGCCCACCATCAATTAATTACCTGATGGACTGTATTTTAAGTCATTCAGCAAGGTGATAGTATGTGACTCAAGGGAAGAAGAAGCTGAATCATTTATACTCTGGTCTGCTTCTTTCACTTTGTCCATCCTTGTTCCTTCTGTATTTAGGCAATCCCTACATTAAGACAACACTCAGAGGTATTTATTCTTTACTGCTATTGACATATATAGATTTTGTCTTATCTCAATAGTATAACACTGCAGGCCCCTACAAGGATAATCCTGTACTTAGCAAACCTGGCATACAGTAGATGCTTAATAAATGCTTACTGACTCAGTGAACAGAGAACCAGGCTTAGAGATGGGGGGGTCCTGGGTTCAAGTCTAGCCTCAGGGGACATCTGGGTGGCTCAGTGGACTGAGAGGTAGGTTCAAATCTAGCCTCAGACACTTCCTAGCTGTGTGACCCTAGGCAAGTCACTCAACTCCCATTGCCAAGCCCTTACTGCTCTTCTGCCTTGGAACTAAATACACAGTATTGATTCTAAGACAGACAGTAAGGGTTTTAGAAAAATTCTAGTCTCACATCGTTCCTAGCTGTGTGACCCTGGCAAGTCACTTAACCCCAATTGCCTATCCCTTATCACTCTTCTGCTTTGGAAATGATACGTAAGACAAAACATAATAAATATATATAACATAAATATAATAATGAGAAATAAGTAATCTTTAAAAATGCTTCTTGACTGACTGAATTTAATTTTTTTAAAAAGACTTTGTTATTCCAGTTTAGCCTCTCTTAAGAAAAATTGCCTACAAATAGAAAAAACCGTCCCTATATCGTTTGTAATTTCTCTTACCATAGAACAACTTTTCAGAAAAGTTAAGGAAAAATTTGGCTGATAAAGAACAGGAAAAACTTTTTATCCTGACCAGAATTACGTTAATAAACATATTCCTGAAATACCATAATTACAAGAATGATTACTTCTCCATACCTGATAGAAGGTGGCTTTTCTCCTATTCCTTGCTCCATATCATCCAGCAGTTCCACTGGGGAAAAAAAAATCCATTTCCAACAGTTCTCCACCTAGAAACCATAGCAACCCCCTCTAAAACAGACCCCAATTTTCCAACCTACACAAGAAACACACATTGAGAAATATATTTAAAAGTTTTTTTGATGCCTTTTGCTTTTATATCACTTCTCCCTCTATAGACATTCCTTCTCTCTCCCCAATATATCCTTCCCTTCAAACAAAGATTTTTTTAAAAACTCAGAAAAATCAAGGGACATTTGTCTGTTATCATATATAACAGGCCACACCCATAGCCCTCAACTATACGATGAAGGGAAGGAGGTAGATTATTCTCTAGGCCAAAGCTGGTTATTATAAAGATAATGTTCAGTTTCATTTAAGAATCGCATATTTAAATATATTTATTGCCAAGTTAATTACCAGAAGGAAAGAACTAGTCACAATATAGTTGGCTCCTAATTTTCCATATAGTCCAAGAATCATTTGCTCCCTTTGATGCTATGTTCTTGGGCAGTTTTGCAGCTGCCCCAACAAGGGCTGGGATTACTTTGTCCTTTCCTCGTTCTGGCTCCTGTGTCCTGCCACTGAATTATAAGGCCCTTTCCCTTTATTTCCCTACTACATTTGCTAAGTTATCCTTCTGTCATATTACTTTTCTGTTATTTTAAGTTATCTATGGCAAGATTTCTCTCCATTAATATGAACCAATGAATCATCTCTATTGAAACTGATCTGCTAAAGCCAATGGCCTATTCTCAGTCTTCCTCTTTCCAATTCTTATTTTCTGAAGTTATACCAATTCCTCCTCCTAGATTATTTTTCTTCCCCTTGGTTTCATAACTTTGCTTTCTCCTTGTTCCCTCCAATCTATCTGATCATTTCTTCTGCCTTTCATTTATCATTCTGCTCTCACCTCTGAAACACAGGTGTCTCCTAGGGTTTTCTGCTCACTACATATTCTCACCTTTTAAGTGATCCACTCTCAAGGATCCACATAACTTTACTATCTCTCCTAAACTTCTGTCTTGTATCTTCAAATGCCTACTGGCCATATCAACCACTAGCACTTCAAATTCAGCGTCTTTCAAAATGAATTCTTTATTTCTCTACTCTTCTAAACTCTCCTGTTGGTAATACCAATAATCACTCAAGTTCAAAACCTTAGTCATCCTTGATTCTTCTTCCTCCCTTACCTCTCATATGTAATTGGTTGCCAAAACTTATGAATTCTAGTTCTACAACACCTCTTATCTCTCTCCCTTTTCTACACTCATACAACTTTTATCTCTTCTTCTTTCACCCTTGTCCCTGGTCAGGATAATTACAAAAGCCTATTAACTAGTCTTCCTACTCTCAGGTGCTCTCTTCCCTGATATATAATTGACAAAAAAAAAAAAAGTTCTTAAGCCACATATTTTTAAGGCCTAACCATGTTATTCTTCTAGTCATAAATGTTCGGTGAAAACTCTGATACTGCCTTTAAGAGAAAATGTAAAATTCTTAGGTTGGGAATTAAGACCCCATCACTATCTACCACAAATTACCTTCCTAGGCTGTTTATCTTCATTTGTATACTGTTTGGGGCAAAGACTACTTACTATTTCTCCAAACTCAACAGACTGCCTCCCACCTTTGTGTAGTCACATAGGTCATATCCTGCATAGTGGAATGCACTCCATCTCAGTTTTTTTTTTTTTTGGAATTCTTATCTTCCTTTAAAGCTCATCTCAGGCATCACCTCTTCTTGTGAAGCAGTGTCTAATCTAGACAGATGCAAATGTTCTCTTCCTCTTCAAATTTATCTTTGATCACTTTGCTATCTTTCCCAGTCTGGTATCATATTCAATCTGTGTACAATATTCAATTTCCTCCAGTAGAATGTAAATTCCTTGAGGGCAGGGCAGGTCTCATTTCTGCTTTTATTACCTATAGTACTAAGACACTTAATAAACTTTTGTTGAATTGAATTTAATAAACAAATGTACAGTGAGATATTATGGGTCAATATTTCAAAAAGTATGAAAAATGAGCAATATGGAAATACATATTACATGAATGTCTGAGTATAACCTACATGAGACTTTTCACTACCTGAGGTGGGGGAGGGTGGAGAGGGAGAAAAATCTAAAATTTAAAACATCAAAAACAATTGCCAAAAAGTGTTTCTACGTGTAACAGAAAATTTTTAAAAACAATTTTTTAAATATGAAAAGCTAAGTTAGAAATTCCAGTGACCTTATGAGAAGAAATACTATTTAATGGCATTTCCTTGGGGAATATGAAAACATTTCTTATTCTTTCTTTTACTTTTTCCATATTATTCATTTTTGTGAGTAATCTTATAAAACCAAAACCTCAAAACATAAACCCATATAAACAGGTGATTAATTATATGCTTTCATCTATATTCTGACTCCAACAGTTCTTTCTCTGGAAGTGGATAACATTCTTTGTTCTAAGTCCCTCAGAATTGTTTTAGATCTTTGTATTGCTGAGAGTATCTAAGTCTATCACATTTGATCATTCCACAATATTGAAGTTACTAGGTGTAATGTTCTCCTGGTTCTGCTTATTTCCCTCTGCATCTTTTCACATAGGTCTTTCTCAGCTCTTTCTGAAATCATCCTGTTAATTCCTTACAGCACAATAGTATTCTATCACCATCATATACCACAATTTGATCAGCATTTCTTTACTAATGGACATCCCTTCATTAATGTTTCTTTTTAAAATATATTACTAAAGAGCCTAAAAAAATAATTCTCATTATAATAAAATAAAGCAATTCTACCTCTTTATTCCAAATAATGGAAAACCAAAATTCAGTTTACCAACAGGGCGAATATCAGCCTTACTATTCAAGATAAAATACTCACCATTCACAATCTCATGGCCAAAAAACATCTTCACTCCTGGGACGCTTCGACCAGTCTCCAAATTCTTGACTATGTTTTTAAAAAATTATGTTAAAAGATATCATATATTAACAAGAATAATGCCCCAACTCGATACCTTGCATTTTAAAAAAGCTTAAAAACTTAAATTTAACATAAAAGTACTATCCTGTTATCTCCCAGAAAAATAAAAAGTTAAAAATGAAAATTAAGTTATGATAGCTCTGAAACAGAAGAAATGGTGATAGAATATACCAATAGGAACTAGACAGATTGGTAGTATTGCAAAAATTATAAGATCCTTTATTTTAGACTTGTTTCTAGGTCAAAAACTCCTTAAAGACAATAATCTGTGCTCAATTTACAATATTACCCCATTTTACTCTTTGCTAAGTTTGCACGGTGCAAAATGCCCTTTGGGTACACAAATATTAATTTTTATGAATAACTGTCAAGCCAAATCACAGGTCTGAAATGTGGATGGGTAAAAGGAAGAAACTTCAATATCAGTTCTAAAATATTTAATTTTTTTTTCAGGTGGAAGAGTAAATCATAACAAATAATATTAGCTGACACTGATAATTCCCTTCCTCTACCAATAACACATCTGGGTATAAACTTGAAAATTCAGACAAGAAGTCTGCCTCTATTTCAGACAAAAGGAGGCTTTAATCTTAGAACTGTCTTTCCTGATGTGGTAAATAATACAGGCAACTGCTTTGACAGTAGAGATTAGTTTTACAATAAGATTTTTAATTTGAATATAATTATATAGTTTTGTTTCTTTAAAACCCTTACTTTCCATCTTAGAATCAATATTGTATATTGGTTCCAAGGCAGAAAAGCAGTAAAGACTAGGCAGTGGGGATTAAGTGACTTGCCCAGGATCACATAGCTAGGAAGTATCTGATGTCAAATTTGAACCTAGGACCTCCCATCTCTCTGGGCCTAGCTCTCAAACTACTGAGTCACCAAGCTAAGCTGCCTCCTATATAGTTTTTAAAGTGATTTCACATCTATGATCCCAATCGAAGGCCTTAATAGCCATATAAGTTTATCATAAACTTCATGTTGCTAATTAGAAAAATAGGTCTCAAGAACATTAAATGATTTACCCAATGTCATACAAATATGGCCAACGTATTAAAATTCAGATCTTAAAATGCTAATTTCAAATCTCTCCCTACCATATTACCCTTCAGAGAAGAGGCATTTCTCCAGCTCAATAATAATAGTTGATATTTGTAAATTTTGTAAATATTCTGTATAAATAAATAAAAATTCTATTTCATATAGATTGAATAGTTCATATCTATGGATTAAACCTTAAGGTTCACAAAACACTGGTAAAACTAGTAAGGCCTCTTTATCTGAGTTTTGCTTTCCTAGGTTTCAGTTTTCCTCTGGTGGCCTGATAGGCTCTTCTGCTTCCACTTTTTTAGGGCTTATTTTATTTTCTGGTGAGGTAGAGGGAGGCTGTGGGGTGAGGAAGGAGTGAAGTGAGAGCAGATAGATGGGGGGAGTGTATGCTTTTATCCACATTTTTAGCCATTTGTGGTAGGTCTAGAACAGTGATTCCCAAAGTGGGTGCTACTGCCCCCTGGTGGGTGCTGCAGCGATCCAGGGAGGCGGTGATGGCCATAGGTGCATATCTTTCCTATTAATTGCTATTAAAATTAAAAAAAATTAATTTCCAGGGGACTAAGTAATATTTTTTCTGGAAAGGGGGCGGTAGACCAGAAAAGTTTGGGAACCACAGTGATTCCAGAAAAAATATTACTTAGCCCCCTAGAAATTAATTTTTTTTTAAATTTTAATAGCAATTAGTAGGAAAGATAAATGCACCTATGGCCATCATTGTCCCTCTGGATCACTGCAGCACCCACCAGGGGGCGGTAGTGCCCACTTTGGGAATCACTGGTGTAGAGGCATGGTAGGCAGACACCTCAATACAAGGCCCTCCTATTCAATATCTCCTTTTATAAAGGAGATACTGAGCCTCAGACCAGTTAAGTGATATAGCTAAGATCCCCAAGCTAAGAGTTAGGACCAGGATATAATCCCATGCTTTCTGACTATGAGTTGTGCTCCCCTATGCTTCTTGCAAATGGACCATATTCAAAAAATTAATTTGTAAATATACTTTGAAATCTGAATTCACTTTTTCACAAAAATCATGTTATAGCTAATCTGGAAATTAAAGCCTTATTTAACCCATAAATGGAGAAGAAATTAGCAAAGCACTCCAGTACCTTTGCCAAGAAAACTCCAAATGAGGTCATAAAGAGTCAAACATAACAAAAACAAATGAACAACAAACACAAAACACAGCAGAACCCATAACTAAATGTCATTAACCACACCATCCCTACAGGAACTTATGTTCCAAGTAGCAACTTATAACCCAAAATACTCAAGGACAGCCAAAAGGGGCTCTCCTTCCCCTCAACCAACTCTTCAAATTCAGCTTCCTCAGAGATAGTTTCCTAGTTATAGAAGCACCTTGGGGCAGGAAATCCCATAAAATAAGTGTTTACATAGTAAAATATATTCAGATGCAATAGGTATCTGAAAGCTGATTTCTAGAATATCTGTGACTTTCCCAGGAAGTGCCTTTCCTATATAATTTTTTTTTTTAAACCCTTAACTTCTGTGTATTGACTTATAGGTGGAAGAGTGGTAAGGGTAGGCAACAGGGGTCAAGTGACTTGCCCAGGGTCACACAGCTGGGAAGTGTCTGAGGCCGGATTTGAACCTAGGACCTCCCGTCTCTAGGCCTGGCTCTCAATCCACAGAGCTACCCAGCTGCCCCCCTATATAATTTTTGATAAGAGTGTTTCCTAAAAAATCAAGAAAAGTCTCATAGCAAACTAGTCAAAACGAGACTTAAGGGATTTAATATTATTTACCAAGTCGTTGCCTAGATTTGCCATTTGACTAGCTGTGTAAACTTGGCCAAATCAATATCTCTTCATCTTACATTTCTTATCTGTAAAAGATTGTAATCAAACTAAATAATTTCTAAGGTTGGGCAGCTAGGTGGCCCAGTGGACACAGAAGTAGGCTTGGAATCAGGAAGACTCATCTTCATGAGTTCAAATCTGGCCTCAGACACTAACTGTATGATCCTGAGCGAGTTGCTTAACCTTGTTTGCCACAGTTTCCTCATCTGTAAAATGAGCTGGAAAAGGAAATGACAAATCACTCTAATATCTTTGACAAGAAAACCCAAAAACAGAATCACAGAGAGTTGGACATGACTAAACAACACATTTCTAAGGTTTCCAAAGTTAAATTTTCATTCTGTGAATTTAATATTCTAGGCAAATGAAGTGTGTAAATTGAAATAAAATTTTCACTCTGATGGAACAAAGGAATATATAGCAAAAGGAAAGTCATATAAAGTTATAAAGAACTGTGCAAATCATTATATACTACAATGGTTCTGTGTTGGGAAAAAGACTTTTAACCTTCGAATTTCTCCCCAAATAGAAAATGCCTCGATTCCCAAATGATCATAATGGACCTATTTAAACCTTAATCATGGTTGACTTAAGAAAATAACAAGCAGGAGACTAAGAACAAACAGATTAAGACCTTTTTTCAAAACAATAATCTTGCTAGGGTCCACATGTTGAAGCACTCCCTGGAAGATGCCACAGACTAAAGTGATTTTCACCCTTCTCCCCAAAATCTGGTTTAAGAAATGGTAATCACTGCTGGGATCCATTCTGTCTGATACTAAAAACAAGTCTTCAAGCCTTCAGCTTCTTTAAATTTCTAAGCAGTTGATAATCAAAAAGAAAATGTGATAAGAGTGTTTTGCTATTGGCTTGTCCTTTTCTTATATCTGAAACAAAAAAAAATAAGAATTATAAATTTGCTACAGTTCTGCTAATTCATTTAACAAATACATTATGAAGTTCCTTTTGCATGCCTAAGAGCTACGCTAGGGACTTTCTCTGGAAGTACAGAGAGGTTCTTTGTAAGAAAAATAATAATCTGACATTTAAAAGTTATAACATTGTACAATACTTTTCAAAAAACTAAAAAAGTTATCTTTCAGCCTAATATAGTCAGGATTGCTTAAATAATGTTGAATGAGTTTTGACATTGAACACAGAACATTATATTCTATTCCAGCATACAACAGTCTCCAAATCCACGTCAAAACATATCACAAGCCCAACACAAAGCAAAAGTGCATAATCTCCAAGCAAATTATTTTTCCATTCCTTTTTTTTTCTACGTTAAATAGGTAAGATTTACAAATATGGAAAGAAAAAAGAAGCTGGGCAAAACTGATTCTAATAAAAACAAAACAAAAAAGCAGTTTCTTCCTATAACTCCCCCCACAATTTATTTGGTCTATTCCAAAACTTTCCTTTAATATGGCTAGAGCAAAAAAAGACAAATAATAAAAATAATAGGCTTTTACAATTATATATTTCATCATGCAAAAATCTACATGGAATAAGGATGTTATTAAGCTGGTGAACATAATTCAAACTCAACACCTTGAAAAAGTTACTGATGGGGTACAAAAACAAAAGATTAAATGTAAACACATACTTAATACTTTAAGGAGCCATAATGGTTTTGTTGAATATTCCCTCCACCAATAGAGTCTACAAACTCTTAGTCCTAAATAGGACATAAAGAGACTAAGTAGTCTCTTAAAAAAACAACAACAACAACAACAAAAAACCTTTTACCTTCTGTCTTAGTATAATTTCTAAGACAGAAGAGCAGCAAGGGCTAGGCAATTGGGGATAAGTGATTTGCCCAGGGCCATACAGCTGAGTGAGGCCATATGTGAAACCAAGTTCTCTGGAGTCCAAGACTAGTGCTCTATCCACTGTGTTCACACCAAGCTACCCTCTTAGTCATCTCTGACGATGCTGTAACTGAAAAATGAACCACTCTATTGCTTAACTTTCTCCTTAAAATGATAACCACATAATCTGGAGGCAAAGGTAGTACAACATTCCCAACTTGGTAGGGTCTTCTAGAACTTTTTTTCCAGCCTTAAAAACCTCCATGTTAGCAGTGATATACAACATAGTACTAAGGGGGAAAAAAAACGGCAGCCCATTTTCTCCTACTATCTAGGCCAAAAGGTAAATAATTCTAAATATACACAAAACTCCTATTAGTTACCTTCTCAAAATGGTTTAAAGAATGTCTCTTAAGTTTTCTATGCAAATATAGTACTTCTAAAAACAAGGGAAAAATAAAAATATGGTTAGAGAATAAAAATAATCCTATAGTCTGATGGATTTACTAGTAAAAAGTAAACAAACCTTAGGAAATATCAACAAAGCTAAACTAAATAGAAAGCTACAATCCCAAATAATCATGATTGAATAGGCTAAGGACTGGGAAAACAGATCATAGGATTGAGATTTTAAATATGAAGATGATGGATACAATCTAATCATTTTATGGATGAAAAATTGGAGATTTACCAGTAATGAAGAAAGCTTAAAACGAAATGTCTCCCTTTTCTAAGGCTACCATAATTTTCCTAGCCAACCATCAAAATCTGCAATGCAAAAAAAAGGGAAATCCCTTGGTTTCTTCAGAGGCCAACATGTTATTTAAGGGTGTTTCATCATTTAAGAGGGTGGGGGCGCCAAAAATGGCATAGACAACTCTGGGAGATAAGGTTTTTAAGTCCTCCTACATAGAGCTAGCATTTCATTATTTCATCAGTGAAATAAAGAAAATAAAGACGCCTCAGAAACTCAGTTCCATTTGGGTAAAGGAAAAAGGATTCCTACTATGGAAAGGAAGGATGGGGGCAGGGACGGGTCCTATCTGAAGCCCAAATCAACTCCTTGAGACCCAGCAAGTGGGCACTGGAGAGGTCAAAAACAAAACTATGGGAAGCAGGAAGAAAAGGGGACACCCTCTGGGACCAAGTGGACGATTTCTCGAGGCTTCTGAGGGCTGGGACCTAGTCAGGGAAAAGCTCGGCCTAGGGCGGCGTTACCCGGGCCGTCGAAGATACCAACGCCCGGAGAGGCAAAGGAAAAGAAGCTGTAAGAGAAGTACGGCGGCCTAGAAGCTCGGCGTCGCCGCGGCCCAAAACTCTGGGCTAAGTGGGGAGGTGCCGCGCCTCGTGCCTGGGAGGGACGCGGCCTGTTCCCGGCTAGCCCGCCCCCGTTCGCTGGTGCCGGAGCGTGCCCGTTTCCTCACGAACCAATCAACGCGAGCCAATGGGCGCGCGCCCCCGTGAGGTGGCAGAGTACGGCCGTACGACACCAGAAATTAGAACCCTTTAACTCCCGGTTTGTAATTCTCTAGCGAGCTGGGTCTGGAAAGGTTCCAGCAATTTTTCATGTCAGGACCCACAGTGAGAGTTTTTTGAGACGATATAAAGTTCCAGACCTTGCGAGGGTGGGGAAAAAAAAAGGTTTACGCTAGGGATACCTTCGATCTCATTTTTGAAGTCACGCTGTCAAGCCACAGCCTTTTGGATTCCAGGTGGCTACGCGCCTCTGGCATTGCCCCTTTAAGGCCGGCCGCCGACCTGGTTCCGGGGGGCGGAGTTTCTCCTGCAATAGATCAGACCGAGAAAGGCGCTCAGCTATTCCCACAAGGGGTCAGCGGCCGCAAGGCGGACGTCTGTTCTGTGCGCGGGGCTCTTGGAACGCTTTCGATTGGCTGACACGCTCGGGCCGCCCTCCTCCTCGCGCCCGCCCACAGTCCTCCCTCGGGTCGGCCGAGAGTCTCTGCCTTTCCCTTCCTGACCCCTATCCCTTCCTTCCCTCTCCCTCCCCCCTTTCCCCGCTGCCGCAGCCGCTGCCACTGCCGCCGCCGCTCCGGGAGGAGCTCATCCGTTTCGGCGATGGGTTCTCGGGCCTCCACGTTACTGAGGGACGAAGAACTCGAGGAGATAAAAAAAGAAACCGGCTGTGAGTCGGGGCTGCGGGTGGGGACGGGCGGGTCGGGCCGCCAATGTGGGAAGAGCACCCGCGCTCCCTTTTCGGACCCCGGGGGACATTTGCGGCCTCCCCGGGGCCAAGCTTCCGGAGGCCATGAAGAGATTGCCTCCTCCCCCTCCCCAATACATCCCCGATCCCAAGCCTAGGCAACCCTCGACAGTGGTCTGGGGACCCTTTCCACTCCTTGGTCTGCCCGGCTTCGCGCGACACGTCGCCGCTGTCCACCTCACGGGCGTGTTCGGGCTGGAGGAAGAAGGGTGGTGGATGTGGGTGAGGGGGCAGGAGTTCCGACCTCGGAGTGCGGGCGTCCCTCGACTTTGTACGGGCATCCTTTATCCTGTTCGGTCTCCCGAAGATAACGAGGTATAATTCCCAAACTGAGAACCTCTGCTTCTTTAGACCCAACCCTCCCCATATTTCAGCCATTCTTTAAACTGAGCAGTGCCCCGGACCCTGCCAGGTAAGCTGGATCTTCTTAGAGGAGACAGCCGGCTCCTGTGACGTTTCTGAGCGGGGACCTCAACTGCCACCAGCTGGTGGAAATCAGAGATCATTACCAAACACAGGATGAGTGTCCACAAATCAGAAGTAAAGCTAGGGGATCCGAGCTCAGAGGAATGACCCACGACCAGGAACCTGGCCAATGCGATGATCCTTCACTAACAACCCCCACCTCCCCCCAGAGATCACCTTTGTAATAAAAGGCTAGAATTTGGAAGGAAAAAATCAGTAGCTAAATCATTCACGGGACTGTAACAATGAGATATCCAAACCTGTTAGCACTCTGATGCTTGCTGCCCTAATTCCAGACATATTGACTTCCACAGCCATGGTGTACCTTATGCAATTGCCTTTCGAAATTGGATGTGTTCTAAAAAAAACTCTGAGAATTTTTACTAGGAACTGAACCAATATAAGTATGCCTCAGCCTGGTCCTAGGGATAGTACAGGGCTTTTAAATAAATCAATAGTAATAATAATGATGATGATGATAGCTGACATTTCTTTACTACTTTAAGATCTGCAAAGATTTAGAGCTTAAAAGGCCGTTTGAGAGAGACAGTTGTAGCATAGTAGATGGAGTGCAAAATTTGGGATCAAAAAGATCTAGGTTCTAATCCCACTCTTCATGAGCCAATCACATCATCTTTACCAGTGTTTCCTTTCTTATGAAATGAGGGTAATTTACACCTGTAATACCACCCTCAAAGTGGGTGGGGAGGATAAAATGAAATAACCTATATAAAATACTTTGCAAACTTTTAACTGCTATCTAAATGCCAACTATTATTATTATTCAATTCAATTCCTTCATTTCATCTTAACAGCAACACTTTGAGGTGATTACTTCAGTTATTCAATCATTTTCTAGCTGGAGGAATTAGGATTCAGTGAGCCAGGGGACAGCTAGGTAGCACAAGCCTGGAGCAGGGAGGACTTAGGTTCAAATCTAACCTCAAACATTTCCTAGCTATGTGAAATCTGGGCAACTCATTTTACCCCAGTTACAGTGCTCTTCAAGAGGAATGGCTAATATTACAAATCTATAAGAAATAATGGATGTTTTGAATACAGAGAAACCTGGTGAGATTAAATGAAGAAAAGAGAACCAGGAAAATAATATACACATTGGTGACAACACAGTAATGGGAAATTACATATGTTTATATATGATTTTCAGTTTGGTTTGGTTTTTTAGGTGGAGATGGGTTACCAATGTAGCACCTTAGTTGTCTCTCTGATTACTCTTTCTTCCCACTACTTTATTTGCCTTGTGTTCCATTTTGTAATTTTTCATGGGTATGATTTTGCTATCAGTTCTATACAAGTCATCATTTGTGATACCATCAATAAAAACTTTTAAAAGCAAAAATAGTTGTAATTCCCCTTTAAAAAAAAAATAAAATAAAGCAAACCCTTTTACCTTCCCTCACAGAATCAATACTGTGTATTAGTCCCAAAGCAGAAGAGTGGTAAGGTCTAGGCCCATGTTGACAAATATGTGGCTCACCTACCCTGGTGTGCCAGAGGGGACTGCTCTGCTCCCCCACTCCAATGCCCCTGAAGACAATGTTCACATGCTTCACCCCTCTGTCCAGCCACCCAAGGTGAGCACTTCCTCCCTTCACTGTCTGGGGTCACTGGGGGTGGGGGGGGTGTCAGTCAGCTCGAAAATGCTATTTGGGCACATGATGTCTAAAAGGTTTTTATCTGAACCCAGATTTGAACCAGGACCTCCATCTCTATACTCTCCTGAGTCTTACCAGCCCCAGTAAGCTTTTTTGATATTCCCCTTACCTATCAGACATTTTAAGGTCTTTGAAAAGCACAAATTTGAAATAGTCTGTCAAAGCTTTGCATTGAAATTAGAACTCATATTCTTTTTTTTAAATAACCCTTATCTTCTGTCTGAATCAATATTAAGTACCAGTTCCAAGACTGAAGCATGGTAGGGCCTTGCAATTGGGGTTAAGTGACTTGCCCAGGGTCACATGCCTAAGAAGTATCTAAAGCCAGATTTGAACACAGGATCTCCTGTTTCCAGATCTGACTTCCTATCCACTGAGCCAGCCAGCTTCCCCATTTCTGTTTTATACATATATATTGAATACCAAATCCTTATTAGAGAATTTTAATACTGATTTTTCCTGCAGTCTACTGCTTTCCTTTTTATCCCAGATGTGTTCACTTTGTGCAAAAGCCTTTCAGTTGCATGTAATCAATATGACCTATTTTATCTTTTGTAACTGCCTCTATGCCTTGTTTTGTCCCTTACTAAGAGTTGTAAAGGGTACATGATCTGTTTCTCTTCTAAATTTTTTATAGTATGATTTTCAATATTTAGGTCATCGATCCATTTTAAATTTATTATGAAACATTTTCCTCTTATATTTTCATTGATTTGCTGTCTTCTCTTCCCTCACAGTGCTTTTTTGTTGTTGTTGTTGTTGTTGTGTTGTTTAAACCCTTATTTTCTGTCTTAGTATCAACTCTAAGACAGAAGATCATCAAGGGCGAGGCAAAAGTAACCTGCCCAGGAAGTGTCTGAGTCCAGACATGAACCCAGGTCCTTCTGACTCCAAGCCCAGCACTGTATCCACTGTGTAACTTAGCGCGCGCGCACGCACACACACACACACACACACCCACACACGATTTTGTACATTGCAAGAATTTAATAACTAATTGAATAAATGTATTTCTCTAGGTTAAACACTCTCGGGAAACATACGTAATTAAGGTGAAAGTTAATGTTAAATTATTCTACAAATTGTATAATTTCCACCTACCATTAAGGCATAACTTTATAGCAGTATTCTGGCTAGAAGTAATGCTATTAATATTAAAACAAGAATGTGAAAAATGTAAAAGAATGCAAAAAGTCATTAATATAAATAGTTTAATAAAGATTGCAGGCTTATTTTGCTATATTCTAATGAAAGTAGAGAATAGTTTAAACAATTAGGAAAAACTTTTTTGGTGAGCAGCTTGATAGCTCAGTAGATTGAAAGCCAGGCCTAGAAACAGGAGATCCTGGATCAAATTTGGCCTCAGACACACTCTGGGCAAGTCACTTAACCCCCATTGCTAGCCCTTACCACCCTTCTACCTTGGAACCAATATAGAGTATTGATCCTAAGACAGATGGTGAGGTGTTTAAAAAAAAAACCCAACAACTATTTTTAGGCTGGCAAAGTTTTTCTGTGGCAGTATATAGAGGAATTATAAAATTTTGCCAGCAGTACTTATGTATTGTATTCAAACTGGAAAAGTGGAAGCAATGGGTGTGGGGGTGGGGGGTGGGATACAGGTATTGAGATTCTTATCCTTTCTACCAGCAATGGGCTTTACATTAGCCAAAGCACTTGAATGGTTGAAGAAAAACCCTAGCTCCAAGTATTATTTCCCTTCCCTTCTAGGATATCCTTTTTGTTCATGTTAGCATAGCAACCCATTTTCATATTAGCAGGGTCCTCAGGGTAAAGGGTATTATATAAATTTTGGAATAGCAACATGGTGTTATGAGGAGAATGCTCATTGAAACCAAGAAGAGCAGGGTTCAAGTTTCAGCTCTTATACTGGCTGTGGAGCCATGAACAAGCCACTTGATCTCTCAGCCTCAGTTTTCTTATCTGTAAAATGGAAAGGGGGAGGGGGGTTGATGTCTATTGATACTTAAGGAGACTGTTGTAAGGATCAAATGAAAAACTTTGGAAATCTTAAAAGTGCTAGATAAATGCCAAATATTTTGTTCCTAAACGTGAGATCTTAGAGGCAAAACTTTGAGTAGATTCAGTCATACAATACATTTTTATTGAGCTACTTGGATGTATAAGATAATATATTTTTTTAAACCCTTGTACTTCGGTGTATTGTCTCATAGGTGGGAGATTGGTAAGGGTGGGCAATGGGGGTCAAGTGACTTGCCCAGGGTCACACAGCTGGGAAGTGGCTGAGGCCGGGTTTGAACCTAGGACCTCCTGTCTCTAGGCCTGACTCTCACTCCACTGAGCTATCCAGCTGCCCCCTATAAGATAATATTTTAAAAGGGTCCTTGCCTCCAAGGACCTCATCCCTTATTAAGGAAGATGAAACAGCCTATAACTGTAAGGCCATAGAGCATCATTACTTTGCGAGTGGTAAAATTGCAATATTAGAGAAGTTAGGGTAGAGAAGCTTTCTTTCCAAGGACTTGAGTATTATTCATTATAATGCATTTGTGTATTAGTTCAGAATAATTGTAGAGATAGACCATTTTTATTCTTGCTTTCTATTGCCCTATATTTTGTTTTGTTTTTAAATCCTTATTTTCTGTCTTGGTAACTGTAAGACAGAAAGGCAAGGAGTAGGCAAATGGAGTTAAGTAACTTGCCCAAGGTCACATAACTAGGAGTTCTCTGAGGCCAAATTTAAACCCAGATCCTCCTGACTGCAGGCCTGGCGCTCTATCCCTGTGCCACTTAATTGCCCCCCTCTCACTTTTGTTTAACTTCTTTATACTTTATGCCTGGTTGCCTCCTACTACTTTTACCCCTTCCCTTAAAAGCAACTCAGCGCATTCACTTTTTTTTTAGAGAGGAATTTATTCATTTATTTTTTAAACCCTTACCTTCTGTCTTAGAACCAATGCTGTGTATTGGTTCTAAGACAGAAGAGTGGTAAGGGCTAGGCAATGGGGGTCAAGTGACTTGCCCAGGGTCACACAGCTGGGAAGTGTCTGAGGGAAGATTTGAACCCAGGACCTCCTGTCTCTGGGTCTGGCTTTCAAGCCATTGAGCCATCTAGCTGCTACCTTTAAAGAGGAATTTAAAAGGGCATGCAATAAAAAAAATGACTGAAAAGTCTATATATCCTTTTACCCATGAATTCCACTGGATTTTCCCTAAGGACATTAGTGACAGAGAAAAAGGCTGCATATACCTCCCAAAACATTTATGTAGCAATAATTTTTGTGCTACCAAAGGACCGGAAACAAAACAGATGCCAACTCTTTGGAAGTTAGACAAATAGTAGTCTACATATATAATGAAATATACTATAAGAAATAATGAATGTGATTAATACAATTAATTATGTAATAAAGATCTATATGAATTGATGCAGAATGAAGGAAGCAGAAACCAGGAGAACAGTGTTCACAATTATTCCAAGAGTATAATTGGGAAAAACAACAAAACTGAATTCTGGGCAATGAAAATGACCAAGATTGGTCCCAAGAAAGATATATAAGAGGATAACTCCTGCTTCTTTAGAGAAGCAGGAAACTATGAATATGAGGTGCCTTAGATAACATCAGATTTTTAAAATATATTATTAGTTTCATGTAGTCTTTTTTTTTCTTCCTTCAAACTTTATTATAAGACATGGAATATAATGAAAAATATAGGTGTTAAAATATATCAATAAAATGTTTTTAAGTATGCTGTGTGCATATGATAAAAGATGTATGTATGGTATAGTGCAATGATGGTGAACCTTTTAAAGATGGAGTGCCATGCTGCTGCCCCCCACCCATACACACACAGGGGAGGGAGGAAGTGCTCCCATTGGACTGCTGGGCAGAGGGGTGGATCATGTGGGAAATGTCCTCAGGCACACATTGAGAGGGGAAGAGGAGTGGCCTGAGCGCTCTGCTCCCCTCCGGCTCTGTTGCCTATGAGCTGCCCATCTTACCCCCTGTGCACTCTCAGTGGGCTGCTGGGCAGAGGGGTGAGGGATGTGAAAAAAGGCATTCAGGCATGGTGGAGAGGGGAAGGGGAACAGCTCCACCAAAGTCCCTCTGTCTTTCTAGTAATGAACTCTGGGCAGGGGAGGACAGCTGAATACCCACAGAGAATACTCTGCATGCCATCTTTGGCACCTGTGCCATAAGTTCGCCATCACTGATATAGTGGTTAGTTTTGCAAATTATTTTTTTCTTTATGATGGTTCTGAGGAAGAGAAGGGAGGGGAGAATACAGTGGGAAATGTATATAATATCAAAACAAGATAAGAAATTTTTTAAAGAGACAAGTCCATTCCATGTTAAATATATGTCAGGAAGATTTTTAGGCTCCAATTTCCTTCTTGAAATGAGCAAAGGACCAGTATTTGAGTCCTATTTTCTCTATTTTTTTAATATGATCATGACCAAGTTTCTTAGCTGAATTTCCTCATCTATAATATGAGGCTAATAATTTTTGTCCTTCTTATTTCCCAATAATGTATGTGAAACACTTTTTTTTTTAAACCCTTACCTTCTACCTTAGAATCAATACTATGTATTTGTTCCAAGGCAGAAGACCAATAAGGTCTAAGCAATGGGAGGTTATGGGACTTTCCCAAGGTCACACAGCTGGGAAGTATATGAGGTCACATTTGAACCTGGGACCTCCTGTCTCTAGGCCTGGCTCTCAATCTACTGAGCTACTCAGCTGCCTCCCTTGTGAAGTGCTTTGTAAGCCTTAAAGTGTTAAAGATATGTGAGCTATTATTATTTTATAGCATAAAATAATGTTTTATTAGAATATATATAGAAGATATCTTTCCCTCAAGGATCATGAAATTCTCACTTGTATTTTATATACTCCTATTTATGCTTCATAAGGAAGCAACTTGAAACTACTGAGGGTCTTCCTTTGGTCACCAAGAATGGTGTAGATGTCAGACAGTTGTCCTTAGCTAATTCCTCCCAAGAGAAAAAGAGTTAACAGGAAACACAATAGAGATTGAGTTGATGCCAGTAACTTCCTGAACTTTAGCTCCTTTAAGGGTAGTTTGGAGTTATGCCCATATCCACCCCTCCCCCTCTTTACCCTCCAAGGGTGTACTTTGTGTTCACATTAGAGTAGACTTGGCAACTAGCTCAAAGCGTAGTACATATTATCATTTAAGTCCCCAAAGCCCTTTGTAACAGTTTCAATAGTGAACTGCCTGTGGAATCCAGGAAATAGGGCTTGGATGACACTACATTGGAGAATGTTAAATATTGACTTTGGATCATGTATTTCCCCAGTGTTCCAGGACCTTTCACGTAGTAGGTAATCAATATTTGTTGAATGAATGGCTCTGATTGAGTATGAATACACCAGTTCAAAGTATTAGTGTCTTTCCAAAAAAATCTTTTGAAGTTATTCATAGGATCCATTTTATAAGTTATAATGGATGTTGGTTGCCCTTCAAAATGCCTTAAGGTGATCTTAAAAGCATCATAGAGAGATCTGTTTCAATTATGAGAGATTTATACAAAAGAATGGTTTTTTATGTTCCATTCACCTTCAAAAGGGAAAGCCGCCTGAGATGTTTAATATTGTGTTTGGGATATTAATATAAGACTGAGTCCTAGTGGCAGTTCTAGGATAAGTTACTTTATATATTCCAAACACTTGTAGACCTCCGAATTCTAGGGGTGGTGATGATTGAAGAGTTAGAGAGGAGAAATGGCATTGTTAGTGGTGAATAACCACCTTTCTGAATCCTTCTAAAATGGGGATAATGCCTGCTGGTACCTCACCAGGTTGTTGTAAGAATCTACTCAAATACCATAGACTCTTCTGGTTTTGCTTGAGAGGCCACTATGTCTGTTTAGATTTGATTAGCGGGGTATTTCTGTGCAGGTAAGGGGCTATATTTTTATGTTAATTTCACACATAGGCAATCCCCTGATCTCTCCAAATTGCTGCACAGAAGAAACAGCCTATTAGAATAAAAGCAAAGGAATCCTGATTGAGATCCTGAGATTAGCAGCAGTTTTGTGTTCCCCCTGCCAAATTTTACCCTATTCATTTTTCAACATCCCCCTATTTCTCATCTTCACGTTCAGCTGGGATTTTTGTTTGGTTCGGTTGTTTTTCTTCCGGACACTAACTAGATATTCTTGAACTTCTGGCTAAACTGTCTTAGAGAACTAATTGTACTACAGACCTTATCTGTTCTTCCCCAACTTGGCCACCAGTGATACATCTCTGGTAACATGTAGCCTTTCTGGGACTGTAACAAAGTCCAAACTCGCCACACCCTCCTTTTCTCCTTTATTTCCCCTACCTTTTCTGCTATCTTTTTTCTCCTGCGCAACAACTGAGTGTCTCAAAAGGGTCATTTTTAGGTGGCTTAGTGGCTAGAGAGCCAGGCCTAGAGATGAGAGGTCCTGGTTGCAAATTTGGCCTCAGACACTTTCCAGTTATGTGACCTTGGACAAGTCACTTAACCCCAGTTGTCCAACCCAAACTACTTTTCTGCCCAGGAATGGATACTTAGTACTGATTCTAAGACATTAAATAAAGTTTTATGATTTTTTGTTACAGGTCATTTTTAGGGATTAGTTTTGTAAAATACTTTGCACTTTTGTCATTTCATGGTGATATACTTTGTCCATATTCTAGGTTTACTTTTCTGTATATTTCTCCCCCTTCCCCTAGTAGAATATAAGCACTTCAGGAACAGAGATTTCTATTTTTATCTTTTATTTTATCTCCAATGCATAGTGCCTAAGCCAGTGATGGTGAAACTTTTGGCAAGGATGCCAAAGATGGCATGTAGAGCACTCTCTGTGGGCACTCAGCCACCTTCCCTCCCCACTCACCCAAGAGTTCCTTACTGGAAAGGCAGAGGGACTCAAGCAGAGCTGCTCCCCCATCCTTCTGCCCAGGAGCCAATGGGCGTGCACAGGGAGTAAGGTGGGAGGTTCACAAGTGGCTTAAGCTGGAGGGAAGCAGAGCATTCAGGCCACTGCCCTCCCCCTCTCTGCACTTGCTGAGAACATTCCTACTTCAGCAGCCCAATGGAGCTTTCCTCCCCCACCCCCCCATGTGGGATGGGGGAGGCACTTGGTCTCTGGGGGTGGGTGAGCACAGCACTCAGTCGGGAGGGAGGGGCTGGCATTCTGTCTCTAAAAAATTTACCATCACTGGCCTATGTCAAATTGCTTATTGTTGGGGTAAAGATAATTTAGAACTCAAAATTTTAGAAAATGAATGTTTAAAAAATTGTTTTGCATATAATTGGGAAAAATAAAGTATTTTTTAAAGGCTAAAAAATAATAATAAAATTTGTGAAACGGGGGGAATAACCCATATGTTCAAACCTATAGGCTTACAACACAAAAACTCTTTAAGTTGATCTGTTGGAAGTTAAGCTCTTGACCAAATGAGGGTTTTTTTTTGTTTTGTTTTGTTTTTAAAACCTCTTACCTTCCATCAGTACTGTGTATTGGTTCCAAGGCAGAAAAGCGGTAAGGGCTAGGCAATGGGGTTTAAGTGACTTGCCCAGGGTCACACAGCTAGGAAGTGTCTAAGGCCAGATTTGAACCCAGGATCTCCCATCTCTAGGCCTGGCTCTCAATCCATTGAGCCACCAAGCTGCCCCTCCACATGAGGTTTTAACACAGAAATTTTAGTTAAGCCCAGCCTTTTCCTTATTTGTGGTCATATTTGATTGCATTTAACTTAGCTTAGGTTTTCTCATTCCTTTCATTCAAAAATCTCTACGCATCTAAAAACTTAGTTATTAAGTGATTAACTGGTCAACATACAGTGGCAAATTAGATGCAAGAGGTTCCCTGATAGAAAAATGAGGCTCATAGTTAGTAATTATAAAATGGTGGAATCAGGAAGAACAAGTTAACTTGGTCCTAAAATGTTATGTAATACAACATTTTAGCTTTGTGTTCAATGTTGTGGAGGGGAAGATGCCTGCCATATTAATCTGAACCAACTTTTGTATTCTTTAGTTTCCCACAGTCAAATCACCCGTCTCTACAGCCGTTTTACTAGCCTGGACAAAGGAGAGAATGGTACTCTCAGGTAAGCACTGACTTTCTTCATTCACCAGATACCATTGCCAGGTGTTCTCTTAATAGCCGCCATTATAGCAAGGGCAGATGAGGCACTCATTCATCATACAGAGAAATGCCTCTTCTTGGACAATAGAGCTCTGGTCTCCTTTAGTTCTCTGCCTCCTTCTCAGTGATTTCGTACACATTCTTAGCCAGTGAGATGAGCTAGTAAAAATCATCTAATTTATTGTCTTTGAATTTTTTCTTCTGTTCAACTCATATATTTATTTGATCTACATCAGGGCAAGAAATATGTGATGAGTCACTTAGATAGGTATCAGACAAGCTTGCTTATGAATTTTCCCCACAGTAGGCCTTCGGTATCCTGGCGCTGACCCATGTTTTCTTATGGTAATGTAATGTTGTTATAAGCTGTTTCATACTGATGTTTGTCTTCTGAACTCAAATGAATGAGCACTCCCTCCAGGTGCCATTCATCTTGTTCCCAAGCTTCGAGTCCATAATACAATGAAACTGATCTTTTTTTGTAGACTGGCACAAAGAAAGTCCCCTGACTTTTATGCGCCAGGCTTCTGGCACCATCTATGGAATATAATAGGGGACTGAGGGTGGGGACAGAATTATTAATATTATAATCTCTGGAAATAAGTCATGACTGGGCTGTGGAGGGAAGCCCAATCCAGACTATACTCTCAGAGGAATATCCTGGTATCCAGAGAAAGATATAAGAAATTCATTAAAACCTAGCTTCAGAAGCTAATGTTCATTTGCATTTGAGGAGTCACCAGTTTAGAAATCCTGGCTTGATCTTCTGTCACAATTTAATAGCCTTTTTAAATGTAGAGGTTAGGTAGCATTCCTAAATTAAAATATAAACCACTTTTAAAAGGGCTAGCCTGCTTCAAGCTATTTTCAAACTAATTTATTCCTTTTTCCTTCATAGGAGATAAGTTAATTCACTGAGAGGATACATAGTTCCTGTCACTAATTTGCACCACTCCTAACTAAAAATAGGAATACAAAAACTTTTATTTTTAAAACCAAAAAAAAGTGGAAGGAACACTTCTCCACTGAAAAGGGTGAATAGCTTAGCCTTGTTTTTTTTTTTCATCTTAGTATCCCAAGATCTTCAGTGTTTGGCTTTTGATTGGGAAAAAGGTTCCAAGCAAGGAAGTATAGTTAACTCTGTCCATGGTATACTATCAGGAGCCAGCTCCAGTAGGACCTTCAGTCTTCCCCTTCTGTGTCATCAAGTTCAATTGTATCTTGAATTCATACAATTTATATTAATCCTTTTTCTCTGCTCCTTGCCCTTTTTTCCCTTCCTTCCTTCCTTCCTTCCTTCCTTCCTTCCTTCCTTCCTTCCTTCCTTCCTTCCTTCCTTCCTTCTTTCTTTCTCTCTCTCTCTTTCTTTCTCACAACAATCCTAATTGACAGGTAGCATAAGGATTATTTTCTCTCTTGCGCAGATTAGGAAACTGAGTCTCAAAGAAATCTGGTGACTTTTCTAAGGCTGGATAATAAATAAGTAACGTCAGGGCTCTGACACCAGGCCCAGCACTATTCCTAAAATCAGCCTTTCTGAAATGTTGTTAAATTCAGTAGATAGTAAGTATGTCTTTGTTATAAGTGAGACAACTCTAGAATATAAAAACAGAAAGGAAAAACAGTTCCTGCCCTAAAGGAGCTTATAGTCTTCTGGGAAATAGAATATATAAAAATATAAGTAAATAGGGAGTAATTTGATCAAGGAGAAAGCACTAACTAGAGGCATCAGGAAAAGCTTCCTAGAAGAAAAGCATCAGAGCTGAGCCTTAAAGAAAGCTAAGTATTTTTACACTTGGATGGGGTGGGGGCTCAATCTGGGCCTGGATAAATGCTTGGAGGGAGCGTAGAATATCAGGTTTTGAAGCCCAGCAAGTAGACTGCTTTGGTTGGGACATAGATTACACAAAGGGGTTGGGGGCGGGGAGCAATGTGAAATTAATGAAAAAGTAAGCTAAAGCTAGGTAGTGAAGGGCTTTAAATTCCAGGCTTAAAAGAGAAGTTTGTGTTTTTTCCTAGAGGCAATAGGAGATAACGGAAGATATTTGAGAAGGAGAATGACCTGGTCAAACTTGTGCCTAAGAAATTTATTTTGGCATCAGGCAGGGAGAGCAATTTAAGTGGCTGTTATAAAAATCCAAGTGAGGAGTAATAGCTGTTGGCTCTGTGAGTAAGGATAGCTTAAGGGGGTGAATTTGAGAGAAACAGAAGTAGTCATTAAGTTCTGGCAACTGATTAAATGGGATAGGAAAGAATTGAGGGTGACAGAAATTGCAAACTGAGGTGACTGAAAAGCTCATGGTACCTTCAGCAGAAATAGGAAAGTCCAGGGGCAGCTGGGTGGCTAGGTGGTTGAAGAGCCAGGCCTGGAGACAAAATGTTCAAATCTGGCATGAGATACTTCCTAGCTAGGTAACTACACAAGTCACTTAAATTTTAGTTGTCCAACCCTTAACCACTCTTCTGCTTTGGAACTGATATTTAATAAGGTACAGGTTTAAAAAGATTTTTAAAAATAGTTCCTTGGTAAACTTGGAGAAACCAATTTGATTTTAGTAGTATGGGCAGAGGGGGCAGCTGGGTGGCTCAGTGGATTGAGAGCCAGGCCTAGAGACTGGAGGTCCTAGGTTCAAGTCCGGCCTCGGACACTTCCAGCTGTGTGACCTTGGGCAAGTCACTTGGCCCCTATTGCCCACCCTTACCACTCCTGGGCCAAGGACAGTCCCTAGACCGGATGAAAAAGGAGGAGGGTTGGGCGTGGGGCTAGCAACCCCACCCTATAAAAACTACATCTGCTAAAGAAACTGCAACCTAAAAGTAGGGGCAGCTGGGCTAGCTCAGTGGATTGAGAGCCAGGCCTAGAGACGAAAAGTCCTAGGTTCAAACCCGGGCTCAGACACTTCCCAGCTGGGTGACCCTGAGCAACTGTGTGACCCATTGCCTACAGGTTGTGGCCCTATGCTCCTAGAATGGAGTCCCAGGATAAAAAAAAAAAAACTATGGGCAGAAACTAGATTGCATGGGGTTGACAAGGGAATGAAGGATGTTGCTGTTCAGTTGTTTTTCTGTCCAATTCTTCATGACTCTATTTGAGATTTTTTTGGTAAAGATACTATAGTGGTTATTTCCTTCTGCAGATCATTTTACAGATGAGGAAATGGAGGCAAACAGGGTTAAGTGACTTGCCCAGGTTAACATAGCAAATGAGTCTGAGGCCAGATTTGAACTCAGGAAGATGAATGTTGATTGCTTCATGCCACATACTGTACCATTTAGCTGGAAACAGTGAGTTTAGATGGCTGCTTCTAGTTTGGTTATAAAAGGGAAAAATGAATGAACTTAAATGAATTTATTAATTGCTTACTATATGCTAAGGACTAAGAGCTAAAGATACAGATACAAAATTAAGAGGCTCTGCCCATAAGGGGCTTATATTTGAGTGGGCAGAACAACAGATATATATCTAGATATGCAGGGGGGGATTACATACCTATACATACATGTGCGTGTAAGTATGTATGTGTATATGTATATATGTATATATGAAACCTTTCCTGTTGCTGGTGCTTCCTCCTCAATCATTATAGTAAGGAAGAACCAGCAACTGGCAACAGGAAAACCTTCATTTAGGAGGTAGTATAATCTGGAGCCAAGATAACAGAGTAGAAGCAGAGAAGCTCAAAGTGAGAATCCTCTCCAACCAATCTTAAAATAACACCACAAAACAAATCAGGAGTGAAAGAACCAACAAGGAAACAGTGAAGCAACTTTCAAAAAGAGAAAAACCTAAAAGGTAGGCAGAGAACATCTGGGACACTGAGGTGAGAGGGGAGCTCAGCCAGCAGGAGGCTTCAGCAAGGCATGAGGAGCAAGCCACACATCCCCACCCCACATCAGCTGTGCCAGGTTCTGAACCTGAGCCTAAGGAAACATCAAACTCTAAGACCCTGCTTGGGCAGCTAGAGGTCCAAGCCAACATACACCTCTTGAGGTTCCAAGAAAACCTGCACTGGGGTCTGGAATTCTAGTCTAGGGCAGTCTGTGGGGAAGCAGCCTGACCTGTGTGGGCCCAGAGTGAGGCCAGGAGTCCCAGCCAGGGCTGGTGGCGAGGACGTAGATCCCAGTTTGGGGTAGTTGGTGGACCCAAAGCTGGGCCCCCTAAGCCTCTCATCAGAGGCTCAAGGGCAGGGCAGTCTGCTATGTGCATGACCTCATCAAGCCCAGAGTGAGACCAAAAGCTTCACCCAAGTCTAAGGTGAGAATTTCAGCTATCAGCAGTCTCAGTGGCTCTCAGAGCCCCTCAGGCCATCATATCATCTTGGTAGAACTGAAACTGGCAGAAACCCAGAGATAAAGCTAAAGGTAGCATTAAGGAAGGACTGAAGGTTAAGAGGGTACCCTAACCTCTCAGAGAACAGAGCCTATCTATAAAAAGGTTAGAAAAATGAGCAGACAACCAAAAAAGCATCTAACTAGAGCAGTGATGGCGAACCTTTTAGAGATGGAGTGCTGGGCTCCGCCCCCACCTTACACCACACCACACCCAACTGCTTTGCCCCTCCCCCAGAGACCATGTGCTGTGCCTCTTCCCATCACCACATGCTGGGTACACCCCCCACCCTTACCCTACACATGGAGAGGAAGAAAGCACTCCCATTGGGCTGTTGGGTGGAAGGGCGGGTGAAGTGAGGAACATACTCAGCACAGGTGAAGAGGGGGAGGGGAGTGGCCTGAGCACTTTTCTCCCCTCCAGCTCTGCTTCCTGTGAGCCGCCTCCCTTATCCACTGTGTGTTTCCATTGGGCTGCTGGGCAGAAGGGTGGGGGATATGAAAAAATGTCATCATTCACACTGGAGACAGGAAGGGGAGTATCTCTGCCCAACTCCCTCTGCCTTCCTAGTTAGGAATTCGGGGTGGGGGTGGGAAGGGAGAGTGGCTGAGTGCTCACAGAGAGCACTCTGCGTGCCATCTTTGGCACCCATGTCATAGGTTCACCATTATTGCTATAGAGAATTTTTATGAGACAAAGAGCAAGGCACAGACACAGAAGGGGACAGTGAAGGCAAATCTAACACATGCAATGTCCAAAAGAAAAATATGAATTGGACACAGATTCTGGAAGAGCTCAAAGAGGATTTCAAAAAGCAATTAAGAGAGGCAGACAAAAAATAGGAAAGAGAAATGAAAACAATGCAAGAAGAAATAGGCCAAATGGAAAAGGAGGCTCAAAAGCTGATGGAGAAAAATCATTTCTTAAAAACTAGAATTGGGCAACTAGAAGCTAATGATTTCATGAGACATCAAGAAGCAATAAAACAAAAGAATGAAGGAAAAAACTATAAGAAAACATGAAATATCTCATTGAAAAAACAACTGACCTGGAAAATAAACCCAGTGGAGACAAGTTAAGAATTATTGGACTACCTGAAAGCCTTGATCAAAAAAAAAATCCTGGACATCATAATACAAGAAATTCTTGAAGAAAATAAAATAGGAGGTAGTGTATAAGGAAAGGAAGCTAAGAATTTCTGAGATGCAGAAGTGAGGAAAGGGGAATACATTCCAGCCATGGAGACAGCCAGAGCAAAGTCATGGAGGTGGGAAATGCCAACGCTTGTGTGAAGAATTACAGAAAGGCTAATTTGATTAGACCCATAGAGTGGGTAAATAAAGAGTAATGTATAATCTAAAAATGTAGGCTCAAATCAGATTTGTAAAGGGCTTTAAATACCAAACAGAAAAGCTTCTCTGGCAATTAAATAAAAGATGAATTGGCATGGGAAGATTTGGGGTGGGAAGACAATGCAAAAATATGCAGAAATATATAGGCAAGATTGTCTGGGATGAGTTTTGTGGGAACTTTATAGATAAGTGTCTTCTTGACTTAACTAGTTATCTCGAGTTTAAATATCTTCCATTCTGAACAGCTTTCAGAGAGTGTATCCTTGCTAGATAGATTCCTCCTTATGCTTGCTCATTAGTTATTTATTTCTGAACCCTTACCTTCCAAGGCAGAAGAGTGGTGAGGCCCAGGCAATTAGGGTTAAGTGGTTTGCCTAGGGTAACACAGCTTGGAAGTGTCTGAGGTCAGATTTGAACCCAGGACCTCCTGTCTTGCTCCTTTTAATTTACTTTTAAACTCTCTTATTTTCTGCCTTAAAATCAGCACTGTGTATTAGTTTCAAGACAGAAGAGTGATAAGGGCTAGACAAGGGCTAAGCAATTTGCCCAGGGTGCTAAGAAGTGTCTAAGGACAGATTTGAACCTAGGACCTCCCGATTCTATCCACTGTGCTTCCTAGCTGTTCCTTTAGTCATTTTAAAAGCCTCCTAAATGTTAAAACATTATGCAGCTTAATTTGATTGCTCCTAATGATCAGCTGACTCCTACTGGAAATGTCTAGTTGCTATGTTTTATATATATATATTTATCTGCTAGGTCAGATAATCTTAAGTTTCTTATAGTTCTACTTTTTTTTATTCTATTCTATGGTCAGATTTATTTCAGAATCCTTTTCAGCTTTGGTAGAGTTAGGTTCCACTCAGTTACCAGAACAATGATATGGAATAGTAATAATGACTTCCATTTGTAAAAGTTAATAAAAGATGAGTTAACCCACTCAGCTTTGGAATTCCTCCCTGGGGCTGAGCTTATTTGGCAAGTGAGTGTAAACTCTTCTAACCATGTATATCAGTATTCTCCAATAGGGCTTCATATCCATGCACTATGAACATCTTGGGACATCTTGCCATCTCCCTTTAATTTCCTCCCCTGCTTTCTACCTCTTGCTGTGGTAATAGTCATCAGATCTATACTACTGTTGTTTCTGGAAAGGGTAAGGTAACCTGCTGGCTCCACTCACCACCATCCCTGATGAAAACTCAGCTTTCCTCACCAGCCCTCCCCATGTGGGTTTTCTCCCCTATTAAATTGTCAGGTACTTGATAACAAGATCTGTCTCCCTTTTGTATTTGTATTTCCAGCACAATACCTTCCAATTTTGCCTTTTGAGAGTTTTTTCATTCATTCATTCAAATCCAAGTATTAATAAAAATTGTGTAAAACTTCAAGAAAGGTCAGTCATTATGGCTAATAAACTTTCTATACTTAAACTTGAGGATGAAATATAAGTGAGAAGAGCACTGGATTAGGCAGGTCAGAAAAGCTACCATTTCATTCTTTAATAGAAGTTTCCATTACCTTGAGCCAGTCATTTAATCCTTCTGTGACTTAGGTTCCTCATATGTAAAATGAACATAATACTTGGTCTCCTTATTTCGACAGGGTTATGGGAATCAAATGAAATGACATAGCCATTTAATAAACTAGAAAATGTTCTTTAGGTATTAGTACATTTTATTGAAATGCTGGAATGCTGTGCAAATGTAAGGTATTACTACAATTGTTATGAACAATATAGAGGCTTGGTTTTCTTAGCCAAGCGTGACTCTTAGAGGAATGGGAGGAAAGGAGCTTTACCTTTTCGTTGAGTATAATAACCCTGGGAAGTAGATGCTATTATTAGCCTCATTTTTACAGCTGAAGAAACTTAAGACATACAAAGCATAAGTAATTGGCCCAGGGTCACACAGCTTTGGATTTGGGCTCAGGTCTTCCTGGCTCTGGACCCTCCATTCTTATCGACTAGTTCACTAGCTACATCTAATAAGATACCAACTATTGCACCATAAGAATTGATGAACAGGATGAGTTCAGAAAAACCTGGTAAGACTTATATGAACTGATGCAAAATGAAGTGAGCAGAACCAGGAGACCAGTGTATAAATTAACAGAAATATTATATGATGATCAACTTTGAAGGGCTAAACTATTATCAGCAAAACAAAGTTCCAGGATACCCCCAAGGGACTCATGATAAAAACAAGCCATGGGGCAGCTGGGTGGCTCAGTGGATTGAGAATCAAACCTGGAGACTGGAGATCCTGATTCAAATCTGACCTCTGGAACTTCCTAGCTGTGTGACTCTGGGCAAGTCACTTAACCCCCATTGCCTAGCCCTTACTGCAGGGGCAGCTGGGTAGCTCAGTGGATTGAGAGTCAGGCCTAGAGACGGGAGGTCCTAGGTTCAAATCCAGCCTCAGACACTTCCCAGCTGTGTGACCCTGGGCAAGTCATTTGACCCCCATTGCCCACCCTTACCACTCTTCCACCTATAAGCCAATACACAGAAGTTAAGGGTTTAAAAAAAAAAAGCCACAGAAGAAACTGTTAGAGTCTTATTACAGACCAAAACATGACATCCTTCACTTTATTCTATCATGAGTTTGTATGAAAATTCTGATATAACTTCTATCAGACTATTTACCACCTTGAGAAGGGGAGGAGGAGGAGGAAGGGAATGAATCTGAATCGTAAAAGTGTCAGAAAACAATTGTCAAAAATTGTTTCTACATGTAGTTGAAAAATAAAAATGTTTAAGTTAAAAAAATAATGCAAGTATAGGATTAGGAAGACAAAGACTAAAAACACAGTTTGGGTGGAATAGACTAGAGGGTTTTAGTGAATTCCAAACTTAATATAAATTTGCATTTGGTGCCACAGTTGAATCCCCACCCCATTGTAGGATATGGGGAGTGGGTACACTGGTATTCCAGAGCAAGTCCAAAGCGAAAGAACTTTTTTCTTTTTTTTAAGAGAGAAAAAAGCTGTAAGCTGGAGTGGGTAAACAAGTTATAAATACCAGAGGAGTTTGCTTGGTGAAGCCAGAATTCATAGAATAAACTGTAGCGGCTGAACATGAAATCATCAGTAGTCAGTAAACATTTGTTAAGTGTCTCCTATGTGTTAAGCATTCTGCAAAGCACTTGGGATACAAAAAAGAAAAAGATAGTCCCAGCCCTCCAGGACTTTATAATCTAATGGGGGAGGGGGAGATTGCATTTAAAAGGAAACTAAAGTGGGCTTGCCAGAGGAACAGGACATGATGTGTTGAAAACCATAGAAATTGAAGTGAATTGGCAAGTTCTAAGCCTTCTCCCAAGGGAAGGCTATAGGAGCAGAGGCCACAGAAGGCTCAGAAATGTGCTGAGCATTAATGTTGGGTTATTCTTCATGCCAAGAAGATTCCAGGTGATAGAGCTTCTCCTGGAGGAGGATGGAAGCCAAACAGAGCTGCTATGGGGAAATGGAAACTTGGTAAAAGAACTAATTAGAGCCATGATGGAAAACTGCATCAGTCAGTAGGGCCAATCTGTGCCCTCAGGGAGCTTATGATCAATCAGGCAAAACAATGGGTACACATCTAAGTAGGGGAGAGATGGATATGTCTCTAATCTGGATAGATATAGAGAAGGCAGTAGCAGCCAGTGGTCTGGAAGGCCTTCATGTAGGAGGTGGAATTTAAAGTCAGTATTGAAGGAAGCTAAAACTTCTCAGATGCAGAGAACAGGAGGAAATACATTCCTGGAATGGAGACAGTCAGAGCAGTCACACAGATGGGAAATGGAATGTCTCATGTGAACAGCAAGAAGGCCAGTTTGATTAGAGTGTAGAGTTGGGAAATAGGAGATAGTTTTAATCTGGAAACATAGGTTTAAATCAGGTTGTAAAGGGCTTTAAATATCAAAGAATTTCTGTGGAAGGAAGAAGTCAGGAGTGACAAAATAAAAGTTTCTCTCGCTCACTATCTCTGCTTGAGACAAAGTTATTACATATTTTGATATTCCATACACCCCAACACCCCTGTCTCTTCCCCTTTGGTGTGGGTGGATCCATACGGAGGAAGCTAAAAAAATTTCAATGCACTTTTTGTTCATTAATAGCAGTCTAGGAGCAGCTGGGTAGCTCATTGGATGAAGCACCAGACCTGGGTTCAAATTTGGCCTCAGACATACTTCCTTACTGTGTGACCTTGGGCAAGTCAATCAATCCCAATTGCCTAGCCTTTATCACTCTTCTGCCTTGGAAACAGATACTTAGTATTAATTCTAAAATAGAAGGCATGGGTTTAAAAAAAAAAATCTAGTGCTTAGAACAAGGGAAGTGATATATCATGCTCTATTCTGTCCTAGTCAGACCATATCTGGCCTGTTCTGAACCCCACATTTTCCCTGCTCTAGAAAAGAATAAAAACAACTGACATTTATCCAGTTCTTTTAAGGTTTGCAAAGCCCTAGTACAAGATGCATCTCATTTGAGTTTCACAGTGCCCTTGAGGTGGATGGCTATTTTCCCTTTTTCAAATGAAGAAACTAAAGCTCCAGAGAGATTATGTGTCTTAACTAGTAACAAAGTGCAACGTGTCAGATCTAAGATTTCCTCATGCCAGGCTCATGCCAGGCCCAGCAGTCTCTGCTGCGGAATGCAGCTTTTCTTGTTTTGACATACTGGATATTTCTCAACAAAATTCTTTTGCAAAATATATTCGCTCCCAACACAATTATATTTATCAATTGGTTATTATCCTCCATCTTTGGCTGTTTGATATTAACATTGGCTTATATTTGACTAGAGTTTTGTTGCTTCTTCATGTTGACTTTATTAACTTTGTTGTCGTCCCTATATATGTTGTTCTTTTGCCTCTAATTTCTTCCCCCAACGTCGCTTCACATGTCTTTCCATGTCTTGCTTCTTTGTATTTCTTTTTGCAACTTGGTAATTCTTGTAAAATACAATTATTTAATTACACTAATATTTCTCTTACATTAATAGATCATAATTTGTTCAGCCATTTCCCCTATCTTGGGATTTTAATGGCTTCTGAGCTTTGAGGGGAAGATATCTACTTCCATCTAGTCCACTCCCTTTCCCTCCTCTTTTATTTTTTTTAAAGCAGATAAAGAAACAAGCCCCAGAAAGGTTAAGTATTTGCTCACACAAATAATAAGTAGCAGAGATTGGCTGTAAACTCAGGTTTTCTGCCTCCAAATCTGTTACACTCTTTCTCTTCTCCCTCCCCTCCCAGTTAACACTGTACTTACTGTTGAGTGCATTTGATTTCTATATTTCTGTCAAAACAAATAATACCACTCATAATATTTTTGTACATGGGTCTTTTGTAAATGTCAGTGTCTTTGGGGTATAGTACCAATGGGGAAATCTCTGAGTCGAGGGGAAAGAACAATTTAATAGCTTTTCTTTCATAATTCCAAATTGTTTTCTAGAATAGTAAAACCATTTGCAACTTTACCAGCAAAGAATTATCATTCTTGACTTCTCAGAACCCTTCGATATGCTATCATGCTATCTCTCTTGCAATATCATAGTATTTTTAAATTTTTTATTTTTATTATCATGCAAAACACACTTCCATTATGGTTGTTGTAAGAGCACATTCATACAAAACCAAAACCCTAAAACAAAACCGTAGATACACAGAATATTTTTTTAACTACTTTAAATAATTTTTTTTAAAACCCTTACCTTCTGTCTTGGAGCCAATACTGTGTATTGGCTCCAAGGCAGAAGAGTGGTAAGGGTAGGCAATGGGGGTCAAGTGACTTGCCCAGGGTCACACAGCTGGGAAGTGTCCGAGGCCAGATTTGAACCTAGGACCTCCCGTCTCTAAGCCTGGCTCTCAATCCACTGAGCTACCCAGCTGCCCCCTAAATAATTTTTTAAAGAGTTTTTTTTCTAATTCTTACCTTCTGTCTTAGTATGAGTTTTAAAATAGAAGAGCTGCAAGAGCTAGGCAATTAGAGTTAAGGGGCTTGCCCAGGGTCACATAATTAGGAAGTGTCTGAGGTCAGATTTGAACCTAGGACCTCCCATTTGCAGGCCTAGTTCTTTATTTGCTGAACCACCTAGCTGCCCCATTTTCATAGTTTTCTAATGCTTTAAGAGTTGTCTTGTGGCAGGTGATTAAATTTATTCTCTAAAAAATTCCCTAAAAAAGAAGTAAGACTAATTGGTAGAAGTTACAGCAAAACAGATTTTTGGCCCTAGTTAAGGGAAAACTTTATCAAGTAAAGACTATAGTAAGTAAACATTAATTAAGTCTACCATGGGCCAGGATACAAAGGCAAAGGATGGCCTTGTTCTAAAGGCACTCACAGTATAATTGGGGAGATGGCATTCAAACAGCCAGGTACAAACAAGATATTGACAGGATAAATTGGAAATAATCAACAGAGGGAAGGCACCAAAATTAAGGGGGTATGGGAAAGACTTCAGTAGAAAGGGGAATTTTAACTTGGACTTGGCAAAAAGCAGAAAAGCAGGGAGGTGGAGATGAGGATCCCTCTCTTGAGAATTCCAGGCAAAGGTTACAGCCAGTGAAAATAGCCAGTAGGGAAATATGGAGTAGCTTGTTTGAGAAACAGTAAGAAGAGGTCATTGTTACTAGATTGCACAGTACAATATGTATTGTAAGACATAAGAAAACTGAAAAGGGGGCAGGTTATAAAGAATTTTGAATGCCAAACAGGATTATATATTTGATTCTGGAGGTAATAAGGACCTACTAGAGCAGTGGTTCCCAAACTTTTTTGGTCTACCGCCCCCTTTCCAGAAAAAATATTACTTAGCCCCCGAAATTAATTTTTAAAAATTTTAATAGCAATTAATAGGAAAGATAAATGCACCTGTGGCCATCATCACTCCCCTGCATCGCTGCAACACCCACAAGGGGGCGGTGGCGCCCACTTTGGGAATCACTGTACTAGAGTTTATTGCAAAGGGGGATGATAGACCTTCTTTGGAGTTGTCATCTAGCATGGTGATTTGGTGATGATTTGGTAATTTCTCCCAGGGATCAGTAGCCAGAGTAGCCAGTCTTGGGGCTCTGTGGGTTTTGAACATCGGACTCTGGGTGGAAGCCTAAGAAATTATGCCAAATTCCTCTCCTGATTAAAGAAGTGGTTTTTCTGACTATTTACTGGTTCTGTGTTTTTTTCCAGTTTAACAAGATCCAGCAAAGGACATTGAAAAGGAATGGTCAGACAGGCAGGAAAAGATTCAGGAGAGAGTGGTGTAAAAGAGCCTTTTGACATCAGCATAGGCTGTCAAGGATAAGGATTGAGAAAAAGTCATTCGATTTCATGATTAAGAAATCATTTCTAATTTGGGAGACAGTAGTTTCAGTTGAATGATGAGGTTGGAAGTCAGGTTTCAGAATTAAGACAAAAGTAAGAAGAAAGGAGTGGAGGTCCTTCTCTCAAGGAATTTAGCCACAAAAAGGAGAGGTATGAGACAAGAGCTAGTACATATGGATGGAGCGACTGAAGTTTTTTGGGGAATGGAAGAAATACAGACATGGTTGTAGGCAAGAGGGAAACATCCAGTAGACACAGAGAATGAAGAAAAAGTAAGAAGGTAAGTAGAGATGATAGAGGAGGCAGTCTTCTGGCCAAGATGGAATGGAATTAGTATCATTTGAGTTGAGGTGGAAAAGAGAATTGGGAGCTTAAAATAACCTCAGTTTCTTACGGTGAAATATGAGGCAAGATTCTCAGCTGAGAGGATGGGAGGAAAAACAACTATGGGCAGTTTGAGAAGGAATGAAAAGGGTTTGGGAAAATCATTATATTGAATGGGAATAGGTCATCATAAAGAAGGCAGAGGGAGTAGTCAAAAAAAAGGAAGCAAATGTCCTAGAGAAGCTGTGAGTTTTCATCATTACTGATGATCACTTGTTGAAGATGGGGGGGAGGGGGGCGGGGGGGGGGGGATGATTTATGCTTCACATACAAGTAAAGACTAGATAACTTCTGAGATTCCTTTAAATTGTAAGAATCAATGGATTTTATGGAGAAGGTTTTTTTTTTTTTCTTGTAAAGCAAGAGAAACAACTCTCAAAGTAGAGATGACTTGCACAGTAAGAGACTATACCCATAGTGGCTTTATATCTGGTATTTTACCCTCTCACTAAGGATTTTTTCCCCAAAAGGGATACAATGCGTGGCATAATTAAATCTTTTTTTTTTTTTAACCTTTACCTTCCATCTTACACTCAATATTGAGTATCATTCCTAAGGCAAAGGCAATTGAGGTTACATGACTTATCCAAGGTCACACAGCTAGGAAATGTCTGGGACTAGATTTGAACCTAGGACTTCCCATTTCTAGTCCTGGCTCTCTATTCATATAGCCAGCTAGCTGTTCATCATAATTAAATCTTAAATTTCACCACCTTAATCCATGATGGCTTTTGGCTTTCTAATAAATCCATGAGAAGCATAAAACTGATGGGGCTTTAGAGCTCTCATATCCCTTTAGGGAAACTGCCCCTGAGCAGAGGCGCAAAAATCATTAAAACAAATAACACCCCAGGGTGCTTATGCTCCTCAGTCTAATAACTCACGCTGAATTGGTTCTTTGACCCCTATGCTAATGATGCCGTTGAAAAGTGTCAAAGTACAAGGTTTAGATTCTCATTCACATTAGTACATGGGATAAACTGAAGTGGAAATCCAAAGCCAGGGCCCTTTTTCAGACTGAGTTGAAAGAAAATTGCTCACCAACTACTTAATACTAGACTTGGTATTTAAACTGCACCTTTTCTCAGTTGAAATTACTTTAAGCTGGTTAGAGATTAAACTGAAGTTTATAACCCTTGCAGTTCAAATTAGCTTTAGTCCACCAAAGGACAATGCCCATCTCTTTTCTCAGCTTCCTACTATCAGAGGGCAGTAGCCACCCTTTTGGAGATAGTGTGACATCTATATTATGAATTTTACAAATTACATACAAGGCTCCTAATAATATACTCTATATTTTGTATACCATAATTATATATTATAATATAGAATAACTTGCTGAATTAACTGCATTAGGAGCTTTGTCTTTTAAACCCTCTATTACATTAAGAAAAGCAACTCATCGGGGCAGCTGGGTAGTTCAGTGGTTTGAGAGGCAGGCCTAGATACGGGAGGTCCTAGGTTCAAATCTGGCCTCAGACACTTCCTAGCTGTGTGACCCATGGCAGGTCACTTGACCCTCATTGCCTAGCCCTTACCACTCTTCTGCCTTGGTAAGGGTTTTAAAAAAAAATTAAGGAAAAAAAAGAAAAGAAAAGCAACTCATGACTTAACTTCCTCTGATTCATTCGTCAATATTTTTAGAAACTTTCTTGCCAAAGGGTCTAGGGTCATAACTTAGTGACCCCCCCCCCATAATAGCGTCAAAGAGCTAGAGTAGAAGGAACTTTGAGGTCCAACTTCATTTTATGGAATAAGGATTGAGACCCAGAAAGACTGTCATTTGACTAAGGTTACACAAGCTAAAGGATCAAACATGTAGGTAGCAGCCTCAAACTAAGCTTTCTATATACCTCCTCCCACCCGTAATCCTTATTACACTATTTCCATCAATAGTGTTACTAATCATTCGTTCATTCATAAGTTAATTTTTATAGTTTTGTTTTTTTACTTATTCGTTTTCAAGTCCTTTCAGATCTCTCAGGAATATCTTTCATGTCCCTTCCCTTCTCTGCTATTATGGAAACCATCTTAGTAGTGGTTCTTTTACACCCTATCAGGAGCTCTGTCTGCTGGTGGAAGAGGGGTTGTGTTTACTGTACTTTCTTCCAGAGGTCAGAAATAGGAACCGTGGTTGAAATTTGCCAGAGTCAAATTTCCTATTAGTACTATCTAAAAGTAGAATGAGCTATCCCCAAAGATAAGGAGTAAGTTCCCCAGCCTTGGAGGTCTTCAAGTAGAGTTTAGGTCACCACTTGTTAAATGTTGTAAGGGGGCACCTAGGTGGGTCAGTGGATAATGAACTGGGCCTAGAGATGGGAGGTCCTGGGTTCAAATGTAGACCTACACACTTCCTCGCTGTGTGACCCTGGGCAAGTTACTTAGCCCCCATTGTCTAGCCCTTACCGCTCTACTGCCTTGGAACTGATACTCAGTGTTGATTCTGAGACAGAAGGTAAGAGGTTTGAGTAAAAAATGTTGAAGTAATTCTTGCCCGAGTGGGTGTTGGACTAGATGACTATATGAATGTTAGTCTTTTAACATCTTTATCTTTCTGACTTTGAGGTTCTATGGTTCTTCATGTCTACCACACAAAATAAGGTGAAGAGAAGTTTGATTTAATCAATCACTAGTTAAAATTGGAGCTTCAAAAGAAATGGATTAAGGATTCACCTTTATGTGGATGTGATACAGTCTGTCCTCATTAGCAGCATTAGGTCTTTTGATTGAATATTTTGTATTCAAGGATTTTTATTTTCTAAAGAACTCAAAATTCTTCAACTTCAGAGCATCCTTAAAGAAAACAATTATTGTCTAGTTTTGCAGACAAAAAATGGAGTTCCAGAAGGACAAAATGCTTTTTCTAGAAAAAGCATTCTTACTTCACTTTTTCACTCAGTATGAATTATATTTGACTCTACCTAACATTTTATTTTCTTAAATTCTTAATTTACACTTAAAAATGCCTCTTTGATCTCAAAACTTTACACTGAATGGAAAGTATATATAATTTTTTTTTGACCTTACCCTCAGGTCTCAACAATTTGCTTACATTAACCAGTATATTTTAAATACCTATTATGGTCAGGACATGGCATTACTCAAGGCTCTGGAGGAGCTACACAGATTAAATAAGGTACCTACCCTTCCTCTTGGAGTTTATAATTTAGATAGATGCCACAAAAAATCAACTATAATATAAAATAGAACAAGAGAAGTGCTTCACCTAAGTCTAGAAACCAAATGTGAAGTCCAGACTGGGTGAAGGGTGACTTACTAAAACCAGGATAGGCATCATTGGCGGCTTTAGATAGGTGGCTCAGTGGATAGAGAGATGGGTCTAGAGGTGGGAGGTCCTGGATTCAAATGTGACCTCAAACCTTGGACAAAGTTATTTATTGCTCTCCTGCCTTGGAATTGATACTTAGTATTGGTTCAAAGACAGAAGATAAAGGTTATTTTGAAAGGGAAAAAAAAGGGAAAGGTGTGATGACTGTTGGTAGAGGAGGCACTTGAGTTGGGTTTTTGAGCAAGACAGTGATTCCTAAAGTGGGCACCACTGCCCCCTGGTGGGTGCTGCAGCGACTGGGGGGGGGGGGAGCCGATGGCCACAGGTGCATTTATCTTTTCTATTAATTGCTATTAAAATTTAAAAAAAATTAATTTCCAGGGGACTAAGTAATATTTTTTTCTGAAAAGGGGGCAGTAGGCCAAAAAAGTTTGGGAACCACTGGAATAAGATTTCAACAAGCAAAGATAGGGTATGAGTAGTAGAAGAGATGACATTCCAAACATAGAGTAGCATAAGCAAAGACAGTTTGCTTGGAGCATAAGGTTATGATGAGGAGCCCTGTAAAATAAGGATGGAAAGGTAGAGTGGTATAAAACTTATGGCGGGAGGGGAAAGGTTGACTACCAAGCTAAGAAATTTGGTCTTTTTCTAGTAGGCTCCAGGGAACCATTGAACAGGGCAGTGATGCAACCCGAACTGGCTCTAGGGTTTCATAAAACACTACATTTTATGTAAAATACTCAGGACAGCCAAGCTAGTTGGAGGTAATTACTATTACTCAGTTTTTTGAGGATTAATTATTCTCTAATTTGCAAAGAACTAGGCTAAGATAAAACCAGAGCAAGGAAAACTGCCAGTTATCTAGAGAATGTTCTTCTTTCTATACCTATAAACATTGCCTAAGGAGTCCTACATTGTCATGGAGCCAGATTTCTGCTTCCTTTGCTATTAATTGAGGGTAAGAAGACACTTGTTTTTTCTTGGATACTCCAGATTTCAGGTTCTACCATCACTTTTGCTGTAAATCGTCCAGGTTTGACTGGAAACCAAATGGGAATGCCTAGGGAATCATTTACTTCTAGGGATTAGCATTTGCATGGGAATTGGTTTCCTTAATAAAGCAATGTGCTGAGTTCACTGGAGTGTAGCATAATCAAATCTGACTTCTTCCTGCTTCTCGGGGTAGTTGAAAGAACCTTTGGCAGCTAATAGATTGCTATATCCTGCACTACATTTGGCAAAGAAGTAAATTTCATAAGGTAGAAAGTGTGGTGAGGATCAATGGCTTCTTACTGAAGGTGGTTTTCTTTCTGATTGGATAGCCGGGAAGACTTCCAGAGGATTCCAGAGCTTGCCATCAACCCCCTGGGAGATCGGATCATCAATGCCTTCTTCCCTGAGGGGTGAGTTTTTCCTCCAGATTCTCCTTTTTTTTTTTTTCCCTTGTAAGGTAGTAACTGCTTTAACTTAGACACACTGTACCTTGACCCCAACATAGTGATGTCATTTTCATCTTCTTCAAATAAGGACAACAACCAACCAACAGCCTCAGCTCGTGTGAAGGTCTAAACTGAAATGACTTCGTTGGCTAGAAACTCACTAGAGTTGCTCCCTAATTTCAGACTTCTCTTAAATTGTTGTTTTAAGTACCACAAAGCCCAAATTTCCAAGAATCAAACTAGGTATAATTTTACCTCTAATTTTTTTTAAACCCTTACTTTCTGTCATAGAATTGATACTGAGTATCAGTTTCCAGGCAGAAGAGTTGGTAAGGCCTAGGCAATTGGGGTTAAGTGACTTGCCTAGGGTCACACAATAGGAAATGTCTGAAGCCAGATTTGAACTCAGGTCTTCTCTCTAGATCTGGCTCTATCCACTGAGCCACTCTAGCTGTCCCATTTGCCTCTGATTTTTGCAGGAGAAAGCATTCAGAGGGAAACTGCAATAGATGGATGGATGGATGGATGGATGGATGGATGGATGGATGGATGGATGGATGGATGGATGGATGGATGGATGGATGCAGCTCTTCATATCACAACACAATATCACAACACAAGCTCTAAAATAGCTTTTTTATTGGTCCACTCTCTATGCTGACAAACCAAGCTTTCCTGGTTTCTTAGATATGTAATTATCCTTTTCATGGCAAAACTTTTCCCCATTGTGGTTTCAGTCTATCATGGATCAGCATAAGAAATCAAATGGGAATTTTAGAGAACCTTTCCAGAAACTACAGATGACATACAAAGGCCAGCAGACAACACAGAAAAAAATTTAGAAACTCAAAAATGCATAAAAGCTATGTATAGTACAATACTTTTTAATTACCAAAAACATACTCAATTCCTTTGTTAAAGTTAAAATAAGTAAAAAGCTAGTTTGCAAAAATAACACAAAAACCAGGAGACAACACACAAAGGCTGGAAATGTAGAGATCTCTTTAAAAGTTTAGTAACTCATAAATCCATTTAAGGTACTATAAATACCCCATAAAAGAAAGATTTCTCTGGTATGAAGGGAGGACCAAAAAATTTTATGCAGGTTTTCCAGATCAAGGAAGTACTGTGCCTCATATCTGTGATGTGGAAAGGATACCTGGAGAGAGGAAGAGAGAGAGCCATTCGGATCATTTTAGTCTGCTTGTCCTTTGGCCCACTGTTTTCTCTACCTACCAACATTGTATTACTTCAACCCTTCTCTGAACCAGCATCCTGTTTAGCTCAGATAGGGGCAGCATTTAGTGCCCTTCATAATAGTCAAACAGCTGATGTTTCTAAATTGCATAGCTCTACCCACCTTTTTTCATGTAATCCAACTCTTCTTCCTCCCCCACATCAGATAGCCTGTGGCAAACTAGAAGTTTCTTGTCTGTCACAGGATGGGAAATATTAGGAAGTAAGACTCCACGTTCCTATCCTAATCCTCATCCTGCTCAGTTATCACCCGTGCCCTTGTACTTCTCAGTTGAGATACTCTCAACAGTGCCCTCTAGGATTCATCTATGCAGATGATCCCAAAATCAAAATTATGGTTTTGTGATTTACAATAAGGCTTTCACTTAATAGGTGCTCAGTAAATATTTATTGATTTGATTATGAAACTTTCAAATCTTTCACATGTGCCTCATAGCTGGTAATTTGGCTGTATTCATAAGAATAAAGACTAGAATGTAACTTTATACTGAACAACCCCTTACACAATCCTTCTTTGTCTCATGTCCCAAGTGAAACTGGGACTATGAACAAAAATTCAGGTGAGTGCCAGTTCTCAATTGTGAAACCAAAATCAGGACAGTTAACACAAATGCTCAGCCTGGAGGTTTCCATATCTTGGACTGTCAAGAAAGGAACTTTTGAGTTAGTGAGGAGAAAGAAGAATGGGAAAACTAGTAGCTATCTTGTTTAAACAGATGCCGAATCTCAAAAAAGTTAAACACAAAAGAGTGATTCAGGCTGGTGATACTTTCCCTAAGCTTCATACTTCACAACCTCTTCTCCACATACTACCTCTACACATTTCATTCCAGCTTCCGTCCCCTACACACAATCTTTCCATCTCCAACTTTTTTTCTCTAGCCTCTACAGTACCTTAAAATTCCTGCAGAGATAACATTGAATGCTAGGTTTGCCCAGTTTTCAGGCAAGTTTTCATTACATAAAGAAAAACTTAATTCAACTATCCTTATCTCAGCTTAAATCTTCATCCCTTGTAAGACTCCCCAGATATAGCTGGTAGGTAGCTTGTAAATAGATAATCGAGTCTAAAAAAAAGTCAAACCCAGAGGGACTGATAAGTGCTAATAATGTTTTCACTAAACCTTTAGTTTGTCTACCAACAAGCTTTCTCCCAAATATTTTGCCAGGCCAGATCAGTTTCTACTCTGAGTGTGTAACATCATCTGAGTGTAAAATCACTTGCATTTGTATCTACTGATTTCCCATTTTCTCGAGTAAGGTAGAAGTACACTGTATACCTACCTGAGTTCATGGTCAAGCTACAGCTCACTCACTGCCCGATGATGCCCTAATCAGAATAATATTAGCCTTCCAAATTCTTTTCTTATCTTTTTGACTACATGTGAAAAATCAGATTTGGAAATGAGTTTTTAAAAATGGTTACTACATTTTGCTTTTTTAATAATTTTTAAAAATATTTATATTATATGATACCTGTGGTGGCGAACCCATGACATGGGTGTTAGAAGGAGCATTCAGCCCTCGCTGTGGGCATGCAGGCTGTCACCCTAGCACAGAGTTCACCAGAGTTTAGGAGAAAGCTAGAGGGAGGTGGGGCCGGGCTGCTCCCCTCCCTCTCTCCATGTGTGCCTAAGGACGTTTTTCCTATCACCTACTCCTCTAAAAGGTTTGCCATCACTGTTCTATTCTCTCTAGCATGCTACCACCATCCGTCAACATCATACAAGCACATGATTGAGGTGTAAGCTTATTGAATTCGGGGATTGTTTCATTTTGTCATTTTTTTAAATCCTTAATTTCTATCTTAGTAACAACTCTGACAGAAGGGCAAGGGTGAGGTAAGCTGGGTTAAATGACTTGCCCAGAATCACACAGCTAGGAAGTGTCTGAGTCCAGATTTGAATCCAAACCTCTTGTCTCCAGAACTGACTCTATACACTGTACCACCTCACTGCCTTTCTTTTTGTCTTAATATCTATATCACCTAAAACCAATAGAAGGTGCTTAATAAATGATTTCTGAAAAAAAGAATGAATTGTTTCCCTACCTATCCTCACATTTCTTTAGTTCTTTTTTACCTTCATTGTTATGTTGCAACCTTATTAACAAAATGTCTCCTTTTTGAGTAGCTAGCAGTCATTTTTTTGGCCGCGTCATGAAACAAAAAGTGTATTGACCTTTGTCTTCTTAAAACCCTTATTCCATCCCTTGCTCATGCTGACTCTCCTATCACCTAATATATATCCCACATAGCATATCCCTAGGCCCTGGGATTTACTAAGCAACCTGATATTCCCATAATTATGCTAGCTGAGAGTCTAAAATAGCTTTGCAAAGTGTTTCATTAGTCTCTTAAAAAAAATTAAGACTACTTTGGAGAATTATTTCTTTTAGAGTTACTGTATGACCTAGAGACCTGCATCATGAAGACATTTTAAAGTTTTAATTAGTAGAAGATGCATGTTAAAATAGTGACAACACACAGCTAACATGTCAGTGAGTTGAAGCAATTGTCCTTAGTTGTCACTAATTATAGTTATAGGACTTTTCAGGCTACTAAATGAATGTGAGTTATCACAATTTATGTTTAGTAGCAAACACTTTATATATATATTATCCTTCATGAGCTTAACAAGCCTGTGAGGCAAGGGTAATTATTCCCATTTCATAAATACTTAGAAGAGTTTCAGGGGCAACTAGGTAGCCCAGTGGACAGAGAGCAGGGCCTGGAATCAGGAGGTCCTGGGTTCAAATGTGGCCTCGCACATTTCCTAGCTATGTAATCCTGGTTAAATTACTTCCCTCCAATTGCCTAGCCCTGACCACTCTTCTGCCTTAGAATGGATTTAGAATGGATACTAGTATCCATTCTAAAACAGAAGGTAGAGGACAGCTGAGTAGCTTAGTGGATTGAGAGTCAGGCCTAGAGATGGGAGGTCCTAGGTTCAAATCTGGCCTCAGACACTTTCCAGCTGTGTGACCCTGGGCAAGTCACTTGACCCCCATTGCCCACCCTTACCACTCTTCCACCGAGGAGCCAATACACAGAAGTTAAGGGTTTAAAAATGTAATAAAAAAAAAAAACAGCAACAATAAAACAGAAGGTAAAGGTTAGAAAAAAAGTGTTTCAGAGAGATTAAGTGACTTCATCCATGGTTATACAGTTTCAGCAATGGAATTTGAACCCAGGGCTCCCTTAGTTCTAGTATTAACTACATAGAAAATAGCCATGCCAATCCATCTGCACTGTTGTGTTTGTTATAACTCTTATTCAGAGAGGACCAGGTAAACTTCCGTGGCTTCATGAGAACACTGGCTCACTTCCGACCAATCGAAGACAATGAGAAAAGCAAAGATGTAAATGGACCAGAACCACTCAACAGCCGGAGCAATAAACTACACTGTAAGACACTCTCATCTTTTTTGTTGGAGCCTTTTACTTTCTTGCCTACTTTTTATTTCCTTTATCTCCTCAGGGTTCAGTGAGACTCAAACCCCATTCCTTCTAGTCACACCTACTGCCTAATTGTTTTTAATGGTATTTTAGATTTCCAAACTTTTAGGAGTTGATACTCTGTCCTTGTTTCTTTTAATGACATCTCCCTATTTCCCAACTCCCATCTCACCTCTTCTCCTGCTATACTGCAAAAATAGTTTATGGTTTGTGTTTTTTGATTAAAGCATATTAAAATTGAGGAAAACCAAATTAGCCTATAGATGGAAACTTAAAACCAAAGTCACTACTGTCTGAAGCAAGAAAAGATCACTGAGAAATTTCATTAATGAAAATTCTGTTTATTATAGTTCCATAAGGGATAATTATTTTGTAGCTTAAAAGATTATCTCAGTTGACTAGAAGTATAAGAGAATATTGACTTGACCTTCATATTCCATACTTCCACTTAAAGTAGAAATCCATGAATATTATTTCTATATTATTATTCACCAATTCAGCCTAAACATGATTAGAATGGGCAGTATAGTTAAAAGATCCTTAATTAGCCTTCAACATGTTTCCATTCTTCTTAAGTTAAATTATTGATCGAAGGTATTAGATTAGCACATAAAGTTTGGCTGACCTTGATTGTAATTAGCAAATGAATATTTGTCTGGAAAGTTTCTTTCAAAAATCTGCTTCTTAGGACTGTGTGCAGAGCCTCTTACTTAAGCAATATAGTTTTGAAAAGAAAAGCATAAAGAGAAATCACAAACATTTTTCCCAGTGCTGGTTTTTATTTCAGTTTATTGTGAAATGAGTAAGTAAGTAGCACATTCACTTTTATACTTGAATATCCAAAGCAACAGAAGGAAAAAACTTGGATAATCCAAAATTTTGGATGCCAGAAGACACTTAAATTTTGTTTGAGAAAGTGGATTTTAAATGGATCTAAGTGGTTTTCCCACTTCTGATACCTTAAACATAGCTGATTTTTGGCAGGTCACTTAACTTCCTGGGCCTCTGTTTCCTTCTCTGTAAAATGAAGGGTTAGACTAAATGGACTCTTGAGACCACTTCCATATTTATGACCTAGGAATTCTTTGCAAACAGAGTAATGAAACCATATTCTGTAAGGCTTGAGAAGTAGATCAAGCTAGCCTTTCTTTGTGTTCTCTTGCTGATTCTGAGTAGATGTCCTCTCAAATGTTCCTTAGAGCGGGGTCATGGTATAACAGATTCCAAAGATCTTTCCTGAATGAGAAGAGTAAACAGAATATGGTCTCACAAAAGGAGTTACTTTTTGATAGGAAGAAGGTAAAGTTAGTTTTAACTTTTAGAAAAGTTAATTTTTTTTCTTAATCAGTAAAAATCACTTTTTACCCTCCTATTCCAACCCACCTCTTGAGAACTAAAGGAAGATAAGCCCCACTATGAATATGTATAGTCGATCAAAACAAACTTCCAGATTGGTCATATCCCCTTTCTCCCCATCCCCCCAAAAGTTTCTTTGTTCTGTACTCTGACTCTCATCACTTCTGTATCAAGAGATGGGGAGCATATTTCTTTAGCTCTTTCAGAGTTGTTTGCCTTTACCTTATTGCTTTCCCTGAATAGATTTACAAGGGGAATTTGTATAGTAAAGATACCTTCTTCATCATTAAGAAAAATATTCTTCCAAATCCTCTTATGACATAAATATGATACTGATACCTAAACCAGGAAAAGCTAAAACAGAAAAAGAAAACTATAGACCAATCTCCCTAATGAATATTGATGCAAAAATCTTAAATAAAATACTAGCAAGCAAACCATAGCAAAATATCACAAGGATCAAACACCACAACTAGGTGGATTTTATACTAGGAATGTAGGGATAGTTTCATATTAGGAAAACTATCATATAATTGAGATATTTGAGCCTAATGCAATTAATTCTGCCTTTATTCTTCATAATAATAATGGTTAGTTTATTCTGAATTCTCAGCAAAAATGTAAGATGTAATCCTATTTATTTTCAAAGTAAATGAATCCATATCTCCCTTTGTCTATAAGGGCTATTTAGGTTTAAAAAATCTAGGTATTTTATGGAAATTTAGAAATCTCTAATTTCTTAATTTGAGCATTTTTAATGTTTAAGTTTATTTTACTCAGATGGATTATTGTTATAGTTATTCATATATTCCTGTTACCTGTGTCAACTTGGAATCTAGTAACCCCGAGTTTATAGCAACTTGAGATCCTGAGACTCCCAAGTTTGACCTTGTCACATGAGAGTTTCTCCTGGAGGGAGATCCCAAACTCCGAGTTTCAGACTAACAATAGGCCTTAAAGTATTTTAGGTGGGGTTAGCAGACTCAATCAGATGTTAAGTACCCTTTTATTCTTAGAAGTTCTCCCACTGTATCAAAGTCCTTTCTCAGGTAGCCCAGCCTTTGGCTGGATCTTTCCCTTTTGTGTTCATTGTTGGGCATCAGCCTCTCCCTGATAACCCTATCTTGGACTTCTCATTTCCTTGTAGCCTTTGTAAAGCCAATCAATCATACTCCCCAGTATCAGTTCATGTAAGGGTTAAAAATTAAAGGGTTGGACTAAATTTATGAGAAATGTGGTCACCAAAATTATTACTCAAGTCAGAATGACTTTTATGGTAGTTTATTTACAAAAGGAGAAAGAGTAGAGAAGTGAGAAAAAGGGGAAGCAATTACTCCAGCCCGGTCTGAACTAGGCAGGGCTTCAGAGGCCCCAACAAAAGGGGTCCCAGAGGTAAATTAAACAAGAGTTCCAGCCATGAGGCCTCTTCTAAGAGGAGGGGCCTCTCCAGAGGCTAGTACCTCCAGAAAAGTCAGGGAAAAGGAGTTAGCCTTTTCACTCACCCGCATGGCAGTCCTAAGGGAAGATCCAAGTGTAGTCTGAGGGCCCAAACCAGAGCTCCTCCAAGGCCAAGAAGTTACCACCATTTTTAAAGACAATTCTTTGCATCACTTCCTGTGCCTTCCTTCCACTTTTACATGGACCAATTGCAGCTTAGCTTTGTTTCAGACTGCCCAGGGGGCAGTCAGTCATTTTTGATTTGTCACTCACTAGCACATGTGGGTCATAGACCCCCAATTAAGGAGTAAGTGGGGATGTATATATTCCTGATAGCTAAAATCAAAATAGGCAGGATAGGGTTAATCCCATCTTCACATTCCCTAGAAGGTATATAAGTTCCCCAGTTTTCATGGCTTGTTGGAGCTATCATCTTGGGTGGTGGTATTCCCAGGGATAGTGTGCCAGAGTGCTAGGGCCTTTGGCTTTGTGTGGAGGCTTGACTGTTTGAACACTATCCCTCTCTTGATTAAAGACTTCGTTTTTCTGACTTTAATAGTTCTATGTTTTTTCCAAGTTAACACCTTATATCATATGAAAGACAGTGTGTCGCCAGTAGTGGAGAATCCTTATTAGGAAGGCATGGATTTCAGGCAGCTAGGTGGCTCATTGGATAAAGAACCAGGCCTAAAGAAAGGAGGTCCTGATTTCAAATCTAACCTCAGAAACTTTCTAGCTATTTGACCTAGGGCCAGTCACTTAACCCTGATTACCTAGCCCTTTCAGTTCATCTGCCTTGGAACTGATACTGTGAGAAGTTATTTTTCAAATATTCTATTAATTTCTGTATATTCCTCTTGTCTTGGGTCTGGGTCAGAGATACCACCTAGTCTGCTACTTTTTGCATGTTCTTTGTCCTTGGGATTTCAAAGAATGTCTTCATTTTTAACAGAATTTGGTTACTAAATGAAAGAGACAATGATTCTTTTCCTATGAATGTCACCTGCCTACCTGTGAGGATGAGAAGGGATGGATAGGTTGATGGACCAACGCTTAATTAACTATCACCAATTTAAGATGTTTTAGGATGATCAAGGGAATGGCTGAATAATGAGTCCTAAAAATCAGTTTATCAGGCTGCCCCCATGTGGTCCCTGGTAATGAGAGACAACCATGGAGATATCACTTTATCAGTGACAATGCTGACCTAACCAACAAACGTGATATAATCAATAAATTCATATTGTTACCCAAAAATCAATCTCTCAAGATAATTTTAATCATAATAATATGTTTGATCACAGGAGTAATAGGGACTTTCTGGTGCTTTTTTTTTTTTTAAATCCTTACCTTCCATCTTGGAATCAATACTGGCTATTGATTCCAAGGCAGAAGAGCAGTAAGGGCTAGGCAGTGGGAGTTAAGTGACTTGCCCAGGGTCACAGAACTGGGAAGTATCCGAGGCCAGATTTGAACCAAGGACCTCCCATCTCTAGCCTCAATCCACTAAGCTACCCAGCTACCCTTCTGGTGCTCTTTTTGAATGGGGGATTAGGAAGCTTATTTCAGAAGCCCAGGCATAAAGCGATGAGGGCCTATGCCAGGGTGGCAGCCATGTCCGAAGAAAGAAGACAGTGTTTAGGAAAAACATTTTGAAGGTCAAAAGAAGATGACGTCAGATTCAGTGTGTAGGGTAAGGAAAACTGAGAAGTCAAGGATGACACTTAGGTGCCTAGAAGTATAGTGATGTCCTCAACAATGATATTGAAATTTGGAAGTGGGAAGAGTTTGGAGGAAGAAGGAGAATAATGAATTCATTTTTTGCATATGTTGAGTTTTAGTTTTCTATGAGAAATCCAGTTTGAGAAGTCCAATAAGTAGAGGTGAGACTGAAGATGAAGAGAGAAGTTTGGGCAAAATAAACCTGAGAATTATTTGCATAGAAATGATAATTGAATCTATGGAAGCTGATGAAATCAAACAAGGTAAAATAGAGAAGACATAAGAAAACTGAGACCCATTGAGTGACTCTCCCAAGGTTTTTTTTGTTTTGTTTTGTTTTCCAACTGTGAAAGAGAAGAAAAGAGGATAGATTTACTGCAGTTTTGGACACCTGCTTTTCCAAAGCTATTAGATATTTACTTTGCTGAAAATAGATAACTTAAAGGGAGAGGTACTTGACCCACCATATCTGTTGCACCATTTTACTCTAGCAGGACAATCTGCTGAGACTTTAAGAAGTCCTTAGAGCAGTTAACATCATGCCCCTATCTTTTGCCCCACCATTTTTAGTAGAGGGAAGCATCAGCTAGTTGAGTCAGGTTTTAAATTAAAGGCTAATGTCCATTCATTCTTAGGACTAATATAAATATTTAAAATGATAAAGGCTGCTATAAATATAAAAATTAGTATTTTAATTAAAGCCATGCTGATAGATAAAGTTATTAGACCACGCGCTTGTAAGAATTCAAAATCGCCGCCTAGCCATAATTGTCTCCTGTCTCATCCCGAGCCTGCTGGCCAAGAGGCCACTCCCTCCTAACCCAGGTGATTATAAACTCTTCTCTGCGTCGAGACGTAGGCCTCCCCACGCCCAAAGAACTGGAACCGGAGACCCGTTGGACCACGGGAAATGTAGTTTGATAATTTCCCCGTGTCCAGAAAATACATATATATATATATATATACTTATAGAATGGCATCTCCCAAATTTCACTTTTACAATTCCCCGTGAGGTCCGGCAAAAAAAAGGTTAGTCCTTTTTCTTCGCTGGACCTGTAAAAATAGACAACTTCTAAAATTTAGGAATTTGGGGGATAAAAGAAATAGATGAACAAATGGTTAAAATTAGCCGCATTGACAAAAAACCAATTTCGGGGCAGTCCCCTATTGGTATAACAGTGTACAATATATATAATTCAATTTCAACTCCCCATAGTTCAACTTCACCCCAAAGTTCAAAATTTTGTATGGTACAGTGAAGGCTTTTCAGACATCTTCATGTGTCTTCACCAAACAAGTTCGTCGTCTGGATTCTGGAGAGATGGTAGGATCCTTATCCTGAAATTATTCTCAAAAGAATTTAAACTTTACATTATAGATTACAAAACATACATTTTCTTCTAAGATTTATACAATTCCCCGTGAAATTACTCCTAAAAGAGTTAAATATACATATATTTTTACATTATCAAATTTTAAAAAACTTAACAGATATCCCTGTGAGGTAAATCTTAAACACACCTTTTTTTCTAAAAAGGGGTACCTCAGGTCAGCTAAGGATGGCAAAATACAAAGAATAAAATTCAAGAAAAAAGAAGAAAAAATTAACTTGTGAATGAAATGTAAAATGTGCAAAAAATCTGGGGAAAATAAACTTAGACCTTTGAATGAAGGCCTAATTAAAGTGAATTCAACAGTGTGCAATTACCCATTCAGGACCAGGACTTAAGGAAAATGTCTCTCTCTGATCTGGCTTATCATCAGCTTTTCAGGGAACTGAGCCAAATAAATAACCAATCTTAGGTGCTTTCTAGGAATCTAAGTCAAGGGGACCCACGTCCTCTAAAGTTTTAGAAAAGACTGGGACTCCAGGACTCAAACCCCAATTTCCAAGCCCTAAAGTATTGGCATAGAACTGCTGCAATTATGCAGATCTTAGTCAGTCAAGTCTCTGACCATGTGCTTTCTTTAGCACTATTAACGGCTTTTCATATTCCCTTTTCATAGAATCAGACAGAAAGGCATTTAATCACAGTCCTATAGGCTCAGGTATTTGCTGTAGAATCAGAAAAAGGATAAATAATGATTATATATGTACTTCCAGTACAAGATGAGAAAAGGAAAAATCAATTGCTCTCATTAGAAAAATGTTTTAAAAAGTCAAAAATATATATATAGCTTAGAACTAGAAGGGTTATGTTACCCAAAAATGAGATTCTCTGTGAGAGAAAGTGGGTTTTACAAAACAGCAGATTCACAATGCACATTCAGATAGAGTGCCATTATTTCCAATAGCACATTTTAAAACAATAAACAACGTTTAAAATCATTTACTTGTTACAACTTTTAATCTTGGCTAAGAGTTTCTCAACAAACCCTGTTATTACTTCCATAGCAAAATGTGATATTTAAAAAAGAAACCTTCTGGTCTAAATTATCCTCAGATAAGAATATACAGGAGCTCCTAGACTCTCTGTATTTAAAAAAAATCCTGGGTAGGAATGTGTCTACCCATTCCAGGCAATAATGCCTCTTATAATAAAATATATAAAAACTTATCCTTTAAGACAACAATTCTTTTTTTTTTTAATTAATTAATTTATTTTTTAAACCCTTGTACTTCGGTGTATTGTCTCATAGGTGGAAGAGTGGTAAGGGTAGGCAATGGGGGTCAAGTGACTTGCCCAGGGTCACACAGCTGGGAAGTGGCTGAGGCTGGGTTTGAACCTAGGACCTCCTGTCTCTAGGCCTGACTCTCACTCCACTGAGCTACCCAGCTGCCCCCTAAGACAACAATTCTTAAGGATTTAAAGTAAAAGTTAAAAAATACCTCTTGTAAAATTACAAGGTAATATTCAAAGCATGGAAACTTTCAAGGTTCTTTGCAATTACCAAGACAGAATAAAATTTAAAAGACATGTGCTTCTATAAGATGTTCATAGGTGGTACATATAACCACATTGCTTCTGATACAGTAAACTTTAAGTAAATTAGGAAATATAATAACATCATAAGCAGAAACTTCATTAGCGTAAAATGATTCAGTGCAACAGGAAAATCAACGAAATAAGCAAGATTAATTTACAAAACTAATTAGCAAAATACAGTAAGATACAGTCTCTTTAAAAGTCATTCAGTTCTGAAAGGTTTTTTTGTTTTTTATAATCAGTCTTTGCTCAAAGTTCTGAGCAGGTATGGGGTGAAATTTCTTCCCCTGAGTTCAGTTTTTAATCACAAGCAAGTCTGAATAGGCCATTCGGCCCCATTAAAGGTAAACGCTAGGTCCATGTGGGGTCAGGTCGTAGTAGAAAATCCCACGTGTAGAGCTTGTGTGGGTGGCTAAATTAGGTCTTTAGAGAAACACGTGGAAGGCTAGAAATAGGGAGAAAGGGGAATATACTACCCAAATTGTTAGCGGCAGAGCTGAAGCAGTCTCTGGAGATTGAGATCTCGGCTAATCAGGACTGGGTGAGCTGTTGGGGCTCGGGGTTCTGGACTCCAGCAGCACCAGAGAGTCAGGATCGGAGATCACAGGCACTGGGAGGCTTGCAGGCTTTCGGCGCGGCAGGAATGGAGATCAAGTCAGGAGTCAGGAGATCGGCTGCGAGACGAAACTGGCTGGGCACCGGCAGTCCATCAGTGCCAGCAAGGGCCACCAGGCCCGGGGCATTGAGCAAAATAATTCGCAGCCCAGCGGCAATTAAAACCATTGTCTCTCTTCCCCGTAAAACAGCCTCTAGGCTGGGGAAAACTTGGAGAGGACTGGGCAAGGAAAAAGATTGTTTCTGAGACTCTGGGTCCCAGAGCCGCATGGCTTCTTCTTAGGCTATCTAGAAAATTGAGAATTCGAATTTCGACCTTCTGGCTCGCCAAATTATAAATATAAAAAATAATAAAGGCTGCTATAAATATAAAAATTAGTATTTTAATTAAAGCCATGCTGATAGATAAAGTTATTAGACCACGCACTTGTAAGAATTCAAAATCGCCGCCTAGCCATAATTGTCTCCTGTCTCCTCCTGAGTCTGCTGGCCAAGAGGCCACTCCCTCCTAACCCAGAAGATTATAAACTCTTCTCTGCGTCGAGACGTAGGCCTCCCCACACCCAAAGAACCGAAACCAGAAACCCGTTGGACCACGGGAAATGTAGTTTGATAATTCCCCCGTGTCCAGAAAATACATATATATACACTTATAGAATGGCATCTCCCAAATTTCACTTTTACAGGAAGAGTCATCATTTTGGAATTAATTTCTTTTAGTCTTTAGAAACCCTTCAGTAATATTGCTCTGAGAGAAATGTACTATTAATTGATACTCAATGTTACATTTTTCCTTTATAAATTCATTTCCTTGAAGAGGGGAAGAACAAAATGCCATTCATTTGAAATGACTTTTATCTTTTCTCTTCTAGTCGCTTTTCGATTGTATGACTTGGATAAGGATGACAAGATTTCCCGAGATGAATTGTTACAGGTATGTGGGACTAGAAGTGTGAATTAACTTCTGTTTTAATTCTGCTTGCTAGAAATCTTTCATTCAGGTAGCCTCTATGCAGAAAACTATATAGAGACTTGAGCTGCCAAGTATTTTGGTAGGAAGATAGCAAAAGATTGTACTCAGGGCAGCTAAATGCCCAGTGAATAGAAAGCCAGGCCTAGCGATGAGAGGTCTTGCCAGGCCTAGCGATGAGAGGTTCAAATCTGGCCATAGACATTTCCTAGCTGTGTGATCCTGGGCAAGTTCCTTACTCCAATTGCTTAGTCTTTACTGTTCTTCTGCCTTCTAAGACAGAAGGTAAGAGTTTAAAAAGATTGTCCTTGCCATATAAAGTACCTAACAACTCTCAGGCAAGCAAGCACACAGGAAATAACAAAGCTCAGACAAGTCAGGTTGTTGGCAAATCCCCTTTTGGGCAATAGGGAAGTTTCCTGAGTGGACAATTAAAGTGACTACCCACACCCAGAACCCAACCTCAAACATAGCCTAGGATGAGGGCAAAGGCAGTGCTGTAAAGGCCTCCTGTTGTCAGCTGGCTTTGCTGCCCAACACTCCTGGTATAACCCGTTTGCCCCACCTGCACCCTCTACCCTATTCTTTCTTCCTTTAGTTTAAAGGAGAGGAAGAGAAAAAATACATAGAGTGAGTCTGAATGATCTTCTGGGACCTTACTTGACTTAGGGCCAATCTCATGAGTTTATTCAAGTCTGATCTGTACCTGCTAGTCTGAGGCTGTGGAACTTAGCCCAAAGTAATTTAGAACTGACTTCGTATCCAAAGAAGGGGAAATAGAAGACAATTCAGGCCATGTTAAGGATTATCTCAGTTATGTGTCAATCTGTATTCATAGGATAAGACACTTATTATAGTTTGTCTTCTGGATGAAAATATCCTGTCTTGAATGAGATGTTCATTTTTTTTTTTTTTTTGTAACAAACTCAGAAGCCCATGGACATCAAGAACGTTCATTTCTATAAACAATTCACTAGTAGGATTCTCCCGTTTTTTTAATCCTTTGACTTAGACCTGGCTATAGGAGAAACTTCAGTTAATTCAGTTTATTTGATTTTCACCCAGACCCTTATTAGGTTAAGGAAAGCAGAGAAGGACATGTGATTAGAGCACAGTTCTGGACCTTTTTTGTAGCATGGATTCCTTTAGCACTCTAGAAAAGCCTTTGGACTTCTTCTCAGGATAAAGTTTTTAAATGCATAAAATACGTGGAATTACAAATGGGGGGCGGGGGGTCCCCATCCAAGATCACAGATCCCTTGAAATCTATCCACAGAGTTCTTAGAGATCCATGGAACACAGGTTAAGTACCCCTGGACTAGTCTGTCAGCTACTTTTCCAGTCAGTGGCATTGGGGTGTTCCCAGAGCTGAGATTAACTGTATGGTTTATTCCTTTTTAATATTTTAAATGTTTTTGTTTGCTCCAGTAGCATGATCACAACTCCTGCTTTTTAAAAATTCATGCGATAATGCAGTAAAAATTTTTCTAGTCCTCTTTTTTATTCTGTATGTGCCTTTGCCTTTTTTTTTCCTAACATTTTCCTTGTAAGCAGCAGATTGTGAGTTTTTGTAGTCTTAGCCAGTGTGTCACTTTTTCTTTTTTTTGGATTATTTAATCCATTCATGTTTAAAGGTATGAGAATTAAGTTTATATTTTTCCTCCAATTGTCTCTTAATAATTTTTTCCACTCTCTACAAATGCAGAACTATGTCTCTTTGGTTCCTTAACTGATCTGTTTTAAGTGAACCCTATTTCTATAGCTCTCTTCCCCTTATTTCAACCACTCTCCTCTTGATTGTTACTCCTTTCCTTAGTGTGGGAGTTTTACTTAACTTTTTACTCCCTTTTTCTTTATTTTTTTCTTTATTTAGAGGCAGTTGATGTTGCATTGAATAGAGCACTGGGACTGGAATCAGGAAGAGCTAAGTTCAAATCCAGCCTCAGACACTTACTAGCTGTGTGACCCTGGACAAGTCACTTACCTTCTCTTTGCCTCAGTTTTCTCAATTGTAAAATGGGTATAATAATAACACTTACCTCACAGGGTCATTGTGAGACTTAGATGAAATATTTATAAAATAGCATTTAGAACAGTGCCAGGCACATAGGAGATGCTATGTAAATGCTTATTCCTTTCCACCTTACTGCTTTTAGCTAATTATTTAATTCTTCTTCCTTTTTTTTTCACAGACTTAAGTAGTCAAGTAAAATTCCCTTTCCTTTCCTCCACTTCAACTTGTTTTATTTATTATATTTACTATAATATTCATTATATATAAACAGTATTTCCTGTTACAAATATGTATAGTCAAGCAAAACAAATTTCTGCCTGGCTGGGCTCTACCACACATCCGGAGGGAAGGTCTGAGCCAGTCCCATTGATGCTTTCTTGGGGTATCAAGTGTTGTGTTATTCCAGAATCTCAGGAACAGGCTGGGGACCTATGAGCTTTTGGTGCCCCAGAGCGGTCTAATCCAGGACAAAGTCTGAATATTTCCTCTAGGTCTGAGCTCCATGAGTTCCTGACCTGCTTATTTAGAGTGTGATAGAACTGCAAGCTTCCCTTTGGTTTGAGATCTGCACTGGTTTTTTTCTTTGCAGGTGTTAGACTGGGCTAGTCACACCACTGCTGCTTACTTTTGAAGTCGTTCCTCCCAGTAAATATATAACCTAGGTCCTGCAACCATTGTTTTACCCTAGGCCACCCCTAGATTGAGGTTCCCTGCTCAGTCCATCAAGATCTGTGACCTGGTCCTGGTAGTAAGCCATGAAGCTTCTTTATGTCTAGTATGGGTCTTGTCCTTGGGCACAGTTCCTGTGGTTGGAATGTCCCACATGGTACCCTGGGCCAGACCCGTTACCTAATATCCATAGACTTCTCTATTTGTCTCTCTCTGATGACCTGGGCTTGAAAAATGATTCAGTAGACCTTTTTCTTGGATTTCCCAATAAGGATTTGGTCTAGTGTGTTTTCTAGATGTGTTTGGAGGAGTTTGGGGAAGGAACCTTAACAGTACTTTCTGCCATTTCTCCATCTTGGCTGTGCTCTTGAGCCTTTTTTTTTTTATCTGAAATTTTTCTATTTAATTAATTAAAGTATTTTTCCATGGTTACATGATTCATGTTCTTTCTCTCCCCTCCTGCTACCACTCCCCCATAGCCAATGAGCAATTCCCCTGGGTTTTACATGTGTCATTGATCAAGACCATATTATTTCCATATTATTAATATTTGCATTAGGGTGATCATTTAAGAGTCTACATCTCCAATCATATCCCCATTGACTCATGTGATCAAGCAGTTGTTTTTCTTTGGTGTTTCTACTCCCACAGTTCTTTCTCTGGATATGGATAGAGTTCTTCCTCTTAAGGCCCTCAGTAATGTTTTGGATTATTGCATTGCTGCTAGTAGAAAAGTCTATTACATTTGATTGTGCCTCTGTGTATAAGGTTCTCCTGGTTCTGCTCCTTTTCACTCTGCATCAATTCCTGGAGGTCGTTCCAGTTCACATGGAATTCCTCCAGTTCATTATTCCTTTCAGCACAATAGTATTCCATCACCACCAGATACCACAATTTGTTCAACCATTCCCCAATCGAAGGGCATCCCCTCATTTTTCAATTTTTTGCCACCACAAAGAGTGCATTGAGCCTTTTTTCTTAAAAAGGATTTATTTCCCTCATTCTTTTCAATATTTATGTTCTCTTTCTATTCTAGACTTTTATTCTTTGATTCATGGCCCTTCTACTTTTTAATCCTTCTTTAGTCTACATTTCTCATAGAATTAATGCTTCCAGAGTACCTATTTGGGGTTCTTTCTTCTAAATGATTTCTGTTACTGCCCTGCAGATTTTGCTCCCTCTTTTTTTCTGTTGTACCTCACTCTTAGAAAAAAACAATTCTTTCATGTGATAAGAGAGAATATTGCCTTGTGGTTGGAATTTTCCTGTATTCCCAATTGTGTCATTTATTATTGACTTTTTCCTCTCCCTGTGGTAATTTTTTTTTCCATTCTCCCTTTCTTTGAAATCCCCTCCCTAGATCCATGCCTCCCATTCTTCTGGGCGTCAGTTGCCCAGAAGAGCTTTAATTCCCCCTCACCCGAGGCAGGTTGAATGAGGGGTGTCTCTAAGCCCCAAATCCCTGTAGATTTTAAATTCCCTATCTTCCTTAATAAAATAGCCCTTTCCCCAGGGGATCATTCATTGTGGGGGGTATAGAGTTAAGTTCTTGTACTAGCCTTTTGGTCTCACATAGAACTGACCTACCTTGGTGAATAGTAAAGGAGGTGGTGCTACTTGACCACATTAGGGGCTATCAGGTAGCCTCCTCTATTGTTAGTTTATTGAATTGTTACCTTGTTTGGGTTCTTGGTGTCCTAGATTGTAGAGACAGTTGAAACTGCACAATTCTTGTTTGGGGGAAGTCTGAGAACTTTTGTGAACTAGAGAAAAAGTCTTAGTTTTCCATCTTGTTGGTCACATCTGAGATTAACTGTAGAAGAGTAATTCCCAGGGCACCTTGAGCCAGGTCTGAAGACAGGAGGTCCTGGGTTCAAATGTGGTCTCAGACACTTCTTAGCTGTATGACCCTGGGCAAATCACTTAATGCCATTTGCCTAGCCCTTACCACTCTTATGCCTTGGAACCAATGCTTAGTATTGATTCTAAGACTTCTGTCTTAGACACTCTTCTGATAAGTGCTATTAAAAAGAGAAAAAGAAAAGTGGTTTCTAAACTGGGCTGAGGGACCCCCAAAGAAACACTGAGTTTACTGAAAGAAGTTGTTTCTTTGAATCTATATGCATTCCAAGCATTGTCACTTTAATCTTTATTTAGCTCCAACAGAATATGCAGCCTGAGCTAGTATTATAAATAAGCAAATATGACTTCTGTACTCTGATGACTCACACAAATAGATATTGCTATTTTGCATAAGTATAGAGATGCTGCTAAGATTACACAAATTCATTTTAAAATATTCTCGAATTCATAGCTTTTTATTCATGTTTTTCCTCAATCGATAAATCTTAATAAGATGAATGTAGATTATCATTTTGGGGATCTATGAAATTTTTTATATTAAAAGAGATCCTCATAATCAAAAACATTAGGGATTAGTGCTTTGGAACAAATGCTACTATATATTGCTCAGTTGCCAATACTGTTCACCATCCCTAACAAGAAGGAATTGTCATAAATGGCAGATAAATTTTCTCCTCCTTTTTCTATCCATAAAACATTGTGTAAATGTACTTGAATACCTGGTTATTATTTCCACTTTAATTAGGGCAGCCAACATTTATTAAATACTTAATATATGCCAGACATTGTGATAATTGCTTCCCAAATTTTCCTCTGGTACATCCTATACCCTATATCTGTTCATCCCAGCAACTGATTCAAGTATAAGTTTCTTTTTTTTTTTAATAAGTTTTTTATTGAGATCTTCTGTGTTTTTTTTTTTATCATCACAATTATCCCCAGTATCTCTTCCTTTTCCCCTTCCATGTAGCCATCTCATATAGCAATTTTTTTTTCTGGGTTATACATGTATTATCATGCAAAACATATTTCCATATTGGTCATTTTTGTAAGAGTATAATCATGTAAAACAAAAACAAATAAATTTGAGTGAAAAATTATGTGCTTTGACCTGTATTCCTATTCTGATTTAGCCCTTTCTCTGGAGGTGGATAACATTCTTTGTCATAAGTCCCTCAGAATTGTCCTAGATCATTATGTTGCTGTTAGTAGACACAGTTGATCATTCCATGATACTGCTGTTACTGTGTACAATGTTCTCCTGGTTCCTCAAGTGTAAGTTTCTTGAAGGCAGGGATTATTTCATATATAGTCTTTGTATCTTTGATATGTAGTAGATAATTAATAAATCCTTATTGATTGAAGTCACAGTGATGCTGAATGATTGGTATAGAGTTTGGCCTGCAGGGAATCTCAGTAATGGAAGCGTTCCTGTGCTTTTTGAGATGTCTGTCATAACACACTAAAACAGGGCAAGCTAGGTGGCTCAGTAGACACAGAGCCAGTCCTGGAGACAGGAGGATCTGGGTTCAAATTTAGCCTCAGATACTTTCTACCTATGTGACCCTCTGCAAGACACTTAACCCCCATTGTCAAGCCCTTGCCACATTTCTGTCTTGAAACTAATACTTGTATTGATTCCAAGTCAGAAGGTAACTCAATTATAAACTCCTCCAGCCAGTACAGAACTGTGCAAAAAGACTGCCAGAATCTTGCAGAAACAATGAGAGGATTTTCTTTGCTCGATTATCCATATTATGAGAGTTTTCATTTTCTTTTCTATTGTAGATCAATTGGGAGAATATGAGAGAAAATAAATTTTTTTTTGGAAAAAAGAATAAAATTTAATTTTTGAGAGTATATAAGAAACCAAAAAATAGAACATAAAAACAATAAAAGTAAGGTATCATGGTGGACTAGTATTTGGAGATCTAAATTCTATCCCTAGCTCTGCTGCTTATAACCTTAGGCAAATCCTTTTCAGCCTTTTGTGGCCTCACTTTTCTCCTGTAAACCGGCAAGTTCCTTTATAGTCAACTTGCCAATGACGGCTAATTAGCCTACTTGATTATATTTGACTGAGGCAAAATTTCAGATTCCCTTGGCTTACCATTTTCATGCTAGTAAAAGATTTCCCTCTAAAGTAACATGTAATTCCTGGACTTTTCGTGTTGATAGGTACTACGCATGATGGTCGGAGTGAATATTTCTGATGAGCAGCTGGGCAGCATTGCAGATAGGACAATCCAAGAGGCTGACCAGGATGGGGACAGTGCCATTTCTTTTACAGAGTTTGTCAAGGTCAGGAAATAATTTCTTTTATCCTAGAAGTTAAATTTGAATCTCTGGGAGGGAGAAAACACATATACTCAGATATTTGCTTGGGACAGAGCCAGTGAACCTAACTTTCTACAGTATTGGATATGGGGTTCCTCTCCTTCCCTTTTCTTCTCTGAGATGTGGCTTCTTGTCCCAGGACATGACTGATGTGTGGCTGGGGTGCTGAAGCGGGGAGGGTGGCTTTGGCACTTGCAAGAAAAAAATTGTCTCATGGCTCTTTTGGATTTTTTTCCCCAGGTTTTGGAGAAGGTGGACGTAGAGCAGAAAATGAGCATCCGGTTTCTACACTAATAGACTGGGACCAAATTATTCCTGACTGTCCTGTATTTAAGAAGCAGAACTTGAGTTTTTCTCCCTTTCCCTTCAGAGCCCCTTCTCTCCCCAAGCGCTGCTGCTGTTGCATGACAAATCCTGCCCTGTTTGTGCCAGCACACACCTGCCAGCCTTGGTGTTAGAAGCAGGGCACTAAGGAATGAATGGTACACCTGGGCTTCCTGCTCTCTTCTGTTTCCCCCTCCACGGTTCTCCATTTATCAATATTGCCTTTTTTCCCTTTTGTGCTGCCGTCAGCTAGAAATCCATCCGTCTGAGAAAGGGAGAGAGGGAATGTACTCCACCCCCATCCCCAAAGAGCCAGCAAAGCCCCTTCCCTTGATCTCTGGAGACTGGAGCCATACATGTTCTAGTCAGGTTTAGCACGCCTCCTCAGCTTTCTTTATTGTCTCCACCCGCATGAACGTAACTGCACAGCCAATCCTTCAGTCTCAACGTTGCTTTTATTGAGCCTCCCCCTCCCTGCTCTTCCTTCCCCTGTTACACTCACACATCTCTAATGTCAGGGCTTATAAGGTTGGTGAGATGGCTGGATGGTTCTTACCCACCTTCCACTCTTTAACTGGGACTCTTAAGACATTGTCCTCCTGGGAACTTTTGTATGACTATCCTTGGGCTCCTTCCACTCTTGTTGTAGTTGAAGGGCTACAGGATGGGGACATCCTTCCTGAAATGGAGTGGCCAGGGGGAGAGGTGGAGGGTCAAGCCCTCTGGGTGTGCTTGCTTAGGTCACCTCACCTCTGCTCTTTGACCTACACGATTACTCTTGTTAGTACAGTATTTACCCTTCAGAAACTAGCCACCTACCTGGAAGCACGCTTGATTTCTGAGCAGGTATTACTGGGATGGTGCCTGTGGCGATATGTATGAGATTCTCAAGACTCCTTGGAAAGGGAGACAGGCTAGTGTCCTCCAAGGTCCTCGGTATTGACACCTTCAGGCAGCATGGTTGTACTTCTCTATTACCACACGGAAGTATCTGTACTTTGAGTGTCCAAGTAGACAAAACTAGTGTTAAGGAAGTGCCTAACTTATCCCAGACTAAGAGATTTTAAGATTGTCCTCAGTATCTTGAAGTTTTGCACACAAATTCTCTTTAAAATTGACACTTGCAGATGATTATGCTGGAACGCCTAGCCAGCTCATGTTACAGGTCCAAAGAGATGAATGTATTGTGAAGTTAGCCTCCTGGTTAACTAGCTTCCTAGTTCCTCCTACACTCCTGCTGCCTGTTCTTCAGGGTGGGTGTGGGGGGTCTGGCACTGAGATCGCACATCCCAAGGTGGGTTTGTAGGCCCTTCAACAAAGCCAGAGGGACTTCCCTGCCAAAGTCAGCTTAATTGAGATAGGTTCCATGAATCAGGCTGTGCCATGCTAATCGTTGTATGAGTTGATTCATTTCTGCATCTGCCCTGGACTGGCTTTTTCCTACTCCTTGCTTGCTTGCTTATTTGCATCAGAAAACTGATCAAGGTGTGCGTGGGATTCTTTGGGAAGGTACTTTGCTGACCTGTCCTCAATCAGAATGCCAGCTAAAAAAGTGGGATGGGGTAAGGAAGTGGTCAAGGGGAGGGGGGATGTTGGAGATGCAAATTGCCAGTGACTTTCTCAGGAGGGAATGAACCTAGCTTATTGCTCAGATGATGTAATATAGGAATTGTCGAAAAGGGAAGAATTGTCTGATGTGATCTGTTAGAGAGGTACATTAGTGGTTTCACTACTTGCATATTTAAGGTTCTTAAGGAAAAAAATGCATTTTCCCCTTTTGGCTGTATAGCAAACTGTTTTAATCCACGGTTGTGCCTTACTGTTCCATTAAAATTGTATTCTTCGATCCATCAATAAATACTTGTGGTTAAAACAAAAACTCTTTGCTTTAAAATTTATTTCAAAGCACAGCTCTTCTCTCCCTTCCCCCCCATCAAAACACACACACACTCTACCTGTCTTCCCTCATGTCCCATCAAAAGTTGATTGTACATAGTTTATCACTTACCCACACCCAAGGCTGCTCCTATTTACATGGATATGGATATTGGGCAACTCACTGGAAAGCTATAGTTTTTTTTCCCCCTTTTTCAGATTATTATTATGAACTTCACACAGTCATCAGTAAACATGAACATTTCCTTATAGAGAGAATAGAAAATAAGGATTTTTTATGATATCATGATTCTATTACATAAAGCTTTAAACATATACAATATGTGTATATAATTCAACATGGTAGTTCCAACACTGCCTTAATTGTTATCTCTGTTTCCTTGTTGATCTTTTCATCCTTTTGGGAATTATCACTACCACTCTTACAACAATTCTCTCCCACAACAACAAAAACCCTCCTTGTAATAAGTAAAATCATGCAAATGAATCTATACCTTGGCTATTTCTGAAAATGTAGATCTCATTCTACACCTCTCTACACCTCCTCATTAAACATCTGGAGTCCTGATTGGTCATTTCTCTTTCATGACTACTTTGTTTCACAATGTTATCATGCATAAATTGTTCTGATTCTGTTCAGGTCACTTCCTCAGTTCACACAAGTCTTCTTGGGGTTCTCTGACAATAGCCCCATGTAGCATTTCTTCCAGGACATTCCTTACTTTTTTCAACACATTTCCAACAATTCAAGCATTTTTTTGAGCATCTACATTACAAATGCAGGTGAAAGAAACAAAAAAAATAAAATATTTCCTGCCCTCAAAGATTACAATTAGTTTGGTCATCTGTTTCCCAACCTACATCATACCAAAAACAGAAAAACAGAACAAAATGGGAGTGATGTGAGAATGACTGCTGATACAGAGCAGATAACTGACCTGGAAGCCAGGAAAACTGGGTTCAAATCCTGCCATCAATACATACAGGCTATGTGGCCCAGGGCAAGTCATTTAACCTCAGTGTCTTAGCAATGTTCTAAAAATATAAACTGCAGATAATGTGGTAACCTGCATGGGCACAGGGAATTTATGAAATTGCAAGTAAAAAAAAAAGTGACAGTTGAAAAAGAAAAGACCCCCACCACAAAAAAATTCCATAAAAAAGTTATAATGATGTCCTCTGTAGCTATAGTGTCACATGATATAACTATTCTGTTCATATTGATAAGCATGAGTCAATTACATTCCAGATATTCTGTTTAAGAAGTCAAAGAAAAGGGGCAACTAGGTGGCTCAAAGGATAAAAAGCCAGGCCTAGAGACAGAAAGTCCTGGGTTCAAATTTGATACTTCCTCAGAAACTTCCTAGCTATATGACCCTGGACAAGTCACTTAACCCCCATTACCTAGGTCCTGCTGCTCTTCTTTGGAACTGATATTTAGTGACAATTCAAAGAAAGGGTTAAAAATGAGAGACAGACACTTCCTAAGAAACATTCTGTTCAAAACAATTTTAATAGAAGGGAAAAAACTTTTTTTTAAACCCTTACCTTCTGGCTCAGAATCTGTATTGGTTCTAAGGCAGAAGAGCAATAACTGGTAGGCAGTGAGGGTTAAATGACTTGTTTCGGGTCACACTGCTAGGACATGTTCTGAAGCCAGATTTGTACCTAGGATCTCCCATCTCTAGGCCTGACTCTTAATCCACTGAGCCACCCAAAAAAGTATTCTTAAGGAGCAAACCTCACTTATCTTGAAAATCCTTTTATGAGGAACAGAGTTGTCATATTAATAGCTCCAGCTAACTGAAGTGTTTCTATATGTGGAAGCCCATTGTATTTGGACTTCAAGAAACTAATGTTCCAAGCCCTACACGGCAGCTGTAAGGTGATTTTTTTCTCCCCCAAGTTAATTGGGAAAATCCATTGTGAGATCAATACAAAACAAGGATGGTCCTCCCAAGCTTAGCAACAAAAGCCTCATACCCACAAAATGGTTCTTGGGATGGCAAGAGAAAAGTATCTCTGCCTACAAGCTGTTCCCTGAATATGTGCAGGCTATGTTTTCCCATTGAGGATTGCTTTAGTCGAATCCCCAGAAATGTTGCCTGCCAGCTAATGTTATATCAGAGTATGGTGACTGCACATGCTATCGCTTCTCAGAGCCACAGGTGAACGTGAGGTGACAGGTGCACACCAAAGGTGGATGAGCAGCCCCGTAAAGGGCTCAGCAAAGCAGTCACCCCGGAGATGCTAGTCTGCCCTGAAGATCTCATACATCTCAAACCCATTCCTTGGTGAATTAGGGATGTCCATCCCGAGCATGTGAAGACTTCCCCTGGCAGAAAAGGCAGATGAGAACAGTTTGTTCTGACAGCCATGAAAGTGGCTGAAGCAGTTCTGTGGGGCACTTAGAGCTTGGCCAGACATGGAAGACTCCATGGTCATCCACTGTATCCCAGGCCATTGCCAGTCATCCTGACTTCTGTCTTGCCACTAGACTTGGATGACTCTGGAAGAGAGAGTGAAGCCGATGTCTTTGTGCAACTCTGCCTCACTTAAATGCAATTCATCTCCAAGTCAAGACATCACCCCAGGATGTCATTGGTTCTCTTCAAAAACAAAGGACAAGCAGGAACAAGAAGTTGTTTACATGTAACTTGGGCTCACGTGAAAGGGATAGCTAATTTTGCTTGTGTACATGTGAACATTCCTAAAGCCATATGGCATTAAATACTGTCTGAATTCTACCTTATATGCTATGAATATACACATGAATCTCTTGAATGTTTATTTTCGGAAGAGACAGAAACCATGTTTTCTCAGCATCTGTGAAAGAAAAATTTAAGTTTTGGACCAATTTGAAATATTAGTTTTTAGGGAAGAAGAGGAAGTGTTATCAAAGAGACTTTCACCATCTTATGAAATAGTTTCACAAAACTGAGTGGCAATATCACTTCCTGAATAAAACTATCCTTTTTAGGAAAACACCCTCACATTCTAAGGGATCTACGTGCTCCTTATTGGAGATGTTTCCTTCAACAATACAGATTGCAATCCGTCTGTGCTTGCACATCCTGAACAGTTCTTGTCCATTTCCTTCCATAAATTTTCAGCAAGGAGGCTGCCTGCCCAAAATTTTTGGCTTAGTGGCAAAACACAGATATTCAATGTTGGAATCTAAATCCAAAGGTGCTTTTTGCCCTCCTTCCTATTCACTCCTCATTTCCAAAGCAACTACAGAACAGGACTCTGGAAGGCAAAAGAGGACAAACTGGTTACTAATAAAGAATACTTCCTGTACCCATGAACACAGAAGGCACTACTAGTGTCTTCTTGGATATGCCAAATAATTACTGTCTAATTTTAGGAGATTTTGGCTCTGAGGGAAGTTGTGTTAAAAATTTTTTTTAATTATCCACAAAGCAATTTCAAAACATTTAGAGAAAAGATTGGTGTAACTAGAAACCACAAAAAAGGAAGATGGTTTTTTAAAAGGATAGGAGATGCTAGAGAGCCAGGCCTAGAGTCTGGAGGAACTAAGTTCAAATCTAGCCTCAGAAACTTTCTCACTCTGTGTCTCTGGGCAAGTCACTTAAACTCCATTGCCTAATCCTTACCACAATTTGCCTTGGAACCAATACATAGAAGATAAAGATTCAAAAAAAAAAAAAGATAGGAGATGTTAAAAGATGAAATTTGACTATATAATCATAAGTAATATTAGTGAAAAAGACAGATGAGGAGGCAGCTAAAAAAACCACTGTTGTTACACAGGGAGCTCTCTGATGAACTTTTATATTATAAGGTTCGAAAGATGAAAGGCATTGAATATAAGGGTGACTGAATCTGGGAATTCAATTTGACAAAAACTGAGTGCCTATTATGCATTATGCCCAGGCCAAATAAAAAGCTTATATTAAATATAGTGCTTGTACTTGTGGAGCTTCTAAGTAGAACAATGTTATACATACCTAAGTAGATATAGTATAATAATAATAGTAATAGTTGATAATTATATAATGCTTTCAAGTTTGCAAAGTCCTTCAGATTTATTATTTCATTTAAGCCTCACAATCAGTCAATCAAGGATGACACCAAGGTTCCAGGTTTGTGAAGCTCCTAACAGAAATGGGGAAGCTAGGAAAAGAAGAGAATTTGGTGACCAGGGAGGGGCAATGAATTCTGTTTGGGACATTTGGAATTTGAAATGCTGGCATCCAATTTGAAATGCCCACTAAGTATTTGGAGATGCAGGACTAGAGCTCAGAAGAGAGATGACTATGAGAATTTTGCTAGAATCAACAGGATTGTTGCCATCAATTAAGATATCTCAAGATGAAACCTGCTACCAGTCCCCTGACAGAAGACTTCAATGGACTTCAGAGTGTAGATTTTCTCTTTTTTTTTTTCTGGCAATGGCCAATGCAAGAATTTATTTTGCTTGATTATATATATTTGTAATGAGATTTTTGCTTTTCTTACTTTTTTCAATCAAAGGTTGGGATTGGGGGCAGGGAGGAGAAAAGGCAGATTTTTGTTATATAGACATGGAATCTAGAAGCCCCAAACTTGTAACCTAGTAAGATCTGATGAACCCGAAGTTTTAGGACTAGTTTGTAAGTTGGAAACCCCAAAGCTTGTACTTTTTCCCTGTTCCCGTGAGAATCCACCCTGAAGGAAATCTCAGGCTAGCAGTTTCAGACTGAATAATGGACCTTAGGATAAAGACAATCGCCATTAGGTGGGGCTAAACCCAAACCCAAGCCAAGTGACTTTTCTTGTCTCCAGAAGCCTCTCCCAGTATATCTCACTCTCCTTCCGAGGATCAAACTTGGGACCTTCAGCTTAGGAGACTGACATGCTACCTACCTTGACAAAGTCACGTGGATTGGGTTTGGGATTGTCTTTACCCTAGGATCCATTATTCAGTCTGAAACTGCTAGCCTGAGATTCCCTTCAGGGTGGATTCTCACGGGAACAGGGAAAAAGTACAAGCTTTGGGGTTTCCAACTTACAAACTAGTCCTAAAAATTGGGGTTCACCAGATCTTACTAGGCTACAAGTTTGGGGCTTCTAGATTCCATGTCGACAGCTAACTAAAATGTAATATTTTTTACAAGATCAGTCCCTCCAGTGAGGCTTCCAGAGCTGTCCTATGTTCTCATGCTACAAAATTAGTTGGTTTGTTGTTGACCTTTGTGCTTGAAGAGGACCAAAACAGCATTACTTTGATATCTTTTGTCTTGTGCATGAATTGGATTTAAGTGAGGGAGAGTTGCACAAAGTGTTATAGAAATAATGTAGATATTGTAGATGGATGGAGAGGGAGAGGATGAACCTAAATTGGATACTACCACTGATAATTGTGTGACAACAGTGATAGCCCAGATAGGTGGCTAGAGCAAGATCAACTGAGGCTTGCTCTAGCTAGATGATATGACATTTCCCTCCTTTATAACAGTGCCCAGGCAGGATCCTTCAGGTCAATGGATGATATCCCTTCAGGTCCCACCTGGGGTTGATTGATAGTGTATAATGGGCTCTTTTAGCTTGGTAATGGTTTGTCTCTGAATGCGTATCTCCCTTCCCAGAGAAGCTATAAATAACCACTTCAGGAAGGTACTTAAAAGGCTTTGACTGTATTTAACAAAGATGGGGTATTGGGATTGGATAGAGGGATTGGGAAACCCTATCTACTTGGATGATGATAAACCCTCAGATCTGTAGGCAAGTAATGAGTCAGGATGGTTAGCTCCTCTGGTCCAGCCTGGCCACAGCCAAACCAGAGTAGGCAAACTGCTGCTTGATGTTTCATCTTCTTCTTCTTTTCTAGATGATATGCCTAAACAGTCTTTAGGATATCCACCCCTTTCCACACTCTTCTTCTTCTCCTACCCACTTCCCGGATCCCTCCCGGGCCCTGGGAAACCTAGATAACTATAGATGATTGATTTCCTAATATCTAGGGGGAGTAGAATCAGAAGATGATGGTCTGGGTACAGGTTGATGATGTTAACAGGAACAAGACAGGAGGATCTTTCAAGGTTGAGCCCAGCAAGTCCCAAACCCAAAAGACCAGGATCCACAGATCTCCAGTCCAAGGGAAGGAAAGGAACCAAGAGTCAGGTCTGCCAGGGAATTTATACCACCCTGGGCCAACCGCTCTCTCCCCTGTCCTCACGGCCCCCTGGGAACATTCAGATATCCAACAGACCCACCTGTCAATCAACAGTGTGGCCTCTTGGCTCCCAGAGATTCAATATAACAAAAGTCACCAGCTCTTTCTTTCAGTTTTTGAAGTCCAGAGTAAAAGCAAAGAACAAGAGATTGTGTGTCAAGTATCAGGAATAATAAGGCCAATTTGGATACAGAGCCCATCATCATCACTTTCATAATGCCTGTTATGGGGTTACAACTGGGTGTTGTAGGGTACAATGGTGAACCCCTGGGTTTGGGAAGGATACCTTTTGCAAGAATGCAAGACTCCAAAACTTAGCTTAAAAGTAAAGAGAGATTTATTAGTAAGATAGGATTAATGGCCAGCAAGACAGCATGAGTGGAACAACCCTGGGGGTTGCTCCCAGAATGCCTTGGTTCAGGGGTTTTTATACCCTTTACAACTGTGAGTACATGAGGTATTATATTGAATCTCTGGGAGCCAGGAGTCCACACTATTGATTGATCCGTTGGATATCTGAATGTTCCCAGGGGGCCGTGAGAACAGGAGAGAGAGCAGTTGGCCCAGGGGAGTATAAAACACCCTGGCAGCCCTGGCAGAGGTTCCTTTCTTTTCCTGAGACCTGAGATCTGTGGATCCTGGTCTTTTGTGGGATTGAGACTTGCAGGCTCAACCTTGCAAGCTCCTCCTGTTTGTTCCTGTTAACATCATTAACCTGTACCCAGACCATCATCTTCTGATTCTACTCCCCCTAGATATTAGGAAATCAATCATCTTAGTTATCTAGGTTTCCCAGGGCCCGGGAGGGATCCGGTAAGTGGGCAGGAGAAGAAGAGGGTGGAAAGGGGTGGATATCCCAAAGACTGATTAGGCATATCATCTAACAAAAGAGAAGAAGCTGAAACATCAAGCAGCAGTTTGCCTACTCTGGTTTGGCTGTGGTCAGGCTGGACCAGAGAGAAGCTAACCATCCTGATTCATTACTTGCCTACAGTTTAAGGATTTATCATTACCAAATAATTAGGGTTTCCCAATACCTCTGTCCAATCCCATTATCCCCTCTTTGTTTAAATACAGTCAAAGCTTTTAAAGTACCTTCCTGAAGTGGTTATTTATAGCTTTTCTGGGAAGGGAGATAGCAGTCAGAGACAAACAGTTACCAAGCTAAAGAGCCCATTATACAATATCAATCAACCCCAGGTGGGACCTGAAGGAATATCATCCTTTGACCTGCAGGATCCTGCCTGGGCACTGTTATAAAGGAGGGAAGTGTCATATCATCCTCTCCCTCTCTCTATACAACATCTACAACATCTAGTATTTTAATATAACAGAGGTTATGTCACAGTGTTTACGTGACTCTAGAGTGGTAAGTGCTTAGGTATTCGGTGGGGTGTGGAGTCTGCCTGGAGACCCTCATGGTTTGGGGAACAGATGGATGCCTGAGATATAGCCCAATGGTATCAAGGTGTAGCCTGGAGATGTATTTCTTTGTCCATCTCAACCTAAAGGACAATCCAAGGATGATAGTAATTCTCAGGGTCTTATAGACACTATCAGATGTTCTTGGCTTAGAGTCACAAGGACAGAAAGGAGCAAGGGAATTTCCCTGTTTACAGTTTGCCTGAGTTAAGGGGTACAATGTCCATGCCATCTCCCTACCATGCCCATGCCATCTCCCCCTTTCATGCCCATGCCAATGCCCACCATTTATATAGCACCTATTATGTACCAGGCAGTGTGCTATACAATTTACAAATAAGTATTTAATTTGATCCTTGCAACAACCCTGGAAAGTAGGCGTTTCTATTATTTTATTTTATAGCTGAGGAAACTAAGGCAAAGAGAGATAAATGACTTGCCAGAGGTCACACAGCTGAAGGGAGGCAATGTATAGTAAATCTAGAAAGGTCAGTTTTGAAGGGTTTTATATGCCCAACAGAGGAACTTATATTTGAACTTGGACTCAATAGGGAATCACTGGAGATAACTGAATAGAGAAGTGACAGGATCACTTTATTTTTGTGTGTGAAGATATTTTTATTTTACCAATTACATGTAATAACTTTCTACATGCGTTTTCTGAAGTTATATGATCAAAACTGTCTCCCTCCCTCCCTTTTATACCTCTTCCCTGAGCTGGTAAGCAATTTAATCTGGGTTATACATGTGTTATCAAGCAAAACATATTTCTATATTGTTCATTCTTGTAAAAGAGTACCACATAAAGCCAAAACCCCAAAATAAAAACCCAAATAAACTAAAGTGAATAATTGCATGTTTTCATCTGCATTCTGACTCCAACAATCCTTTATTTGGAGGTGAATACCATTCTTTGTCATAAATCCCTTAGACTTGTCCTGCATCTTTGTATTGCTGAGAGTAGCCAACTCTTTCACAGTTGATCACCCCACAATATTGCTGTTACTGTGTACAGTATTCTCCTGGTTTTGCTTATTTCACTCTGCATCGGTTCATGTAGATCTTTCCAGCTTTTTCTGAAATCATCCTGTTCCTCATTCCTTATAGCACAATAGTATTTATAGTATCACCATCATATACCACAATTTGTTCAGGCATTCTCCAATTAATGGATATCCCTTTAGTTTCCAATTCTTTGCCACCACAAAAAAAGCAGCTATAAATATTTTTGTACAAGTAGTCCTTTCTCCTTTTTGTTAATCTCTTTGGGATACAGAACTAGTAATGATATTACTGGATCAGTGGGTATGCATTGTTTTGTAATCCTTTGGGCAAAGTTCCAAATTGCCCTCCAGAATGGTTGGACCAGTTCTCAACTCTATCAACAAGACAGGATCAATTTAGAAAAATCATTTCAATAGCTGCCAGGAGGTTGGATAGCAGCAGGGAAAGACAAGACAAAGAGACTAATCTAAAGGTTATTGTAATAGTCTAGGTTGATGAGTCCTGGATCTAGTTAGTGGCTCTGTGAGTAAAGTGGATATTAGGAGATAAGTTGTAAAGGTAGAAATGCTAAGATCTGGGAACTGAGTAGATGTGTATGGTGAAACTTAGAAGTCACAGATGATACAAAATTTATAAACCTGGATAACTAGAAAGATAATGGTATCCTCCACAGAAATAGAAAAGTTCAGACGATAGATAGGTTTGGGAGCTAAAGATGAGTGCTATTTTAGATGTATTGAGTTTGAGATGTTTATGGAACACCCAGCTCAAATTGTTCAATGGGTCCACAATAGGTGATGTGGGACTGGGCTCAAGAGATATATGGTTGCAGATGTCATCAGCATAGAAAAGATTTATACATAAGGGAGCTGAGAAATCACTGAAAGAGGAGTGCCTGGAACAGTGCCTTAGGGCACACACATGCAGTTAAGAGAAAATGATATAGGTGAAAATCTAGCAAAAGAAACTGAAAAGGATAAATCAGACAGTAGGATGATGACCAGCAAATTAAAACAGCAATAAAAACCCAGAAAGAAGAGATTATCCAGGAGAAGCAAGTGTTCAGAATGTAAAATTGATGTTGTTAAACAGGAAAAAACACAGAACTATTAGTCAGAAAAACCATTCTTTAATTAAGGGGTTCAGTGCTTTCCTCAAGGCCTCCATGCAGAGTTGCATGCTACAAACCCACACAGAGCCCCGAGACTCTGGTTGCTCTGGCCACTGACCCCTGGGAGTGACACCATGCTAGATGATAGCTCTGAGGGACAAAAAAAAATTGGGGAACTTGTATACCACTTGGGGAACCTAGGGATAGGGAAATATGATTGATTGATACTACCATGGCTACAAGGAAATGGGAGTGCTCAAACTACACTGAAAGGCTTGGGAAAGAAACCATAGCTAGAGCCTAGGGTGTAAGGGAATTAACTACCTACAATGGACACTAAAAGGGTGGTCCCTGCACAGGTATGGGTCTTCTTGGGAAAGGATCTCTGGTACAACGGAAGAAGCTACTAGGATAAAATGATATTTTAGCCTACCTCCACCTAAATCGATATTATAATTTTCTTTAAGGTCTATTGTTCAGTCTGAGACTAGCTAAATCTGAAACACCCCCTTCCTCATGATGGACTCTCATGGGAACAGGGATGAACTTGGGGTCTTCAGTTTATAAGCTAATCCTAAAATTTGGGGTTCTCTCAGATTTCACGTGGACACTGAAATAGTCAAGAAAGATGAAGATTGAAAAGAGCCAAATGGATTTGGTAATTAAGAAGAATTAATACTCGAGAGAGAAAGCTCTCTGAGAATGGGAGGAAAGCAGTATGTTTTAAAATGAAGGTGATACAAAAATGAGAAATAGCAATTAAGAAACAGCAAATTAAGCATTCCAGAGTGGGGTAGACATTCACAGAAATATCCAATGGAATTTTCTACTTGTGTTCTTTTTCTTTTTAAACCCTTCTCTTTCTTCTTAAAATCAATATTGCTTATTGGTTTCAAGGCTGAGTGGTAAGGGGTTAAGTTAAGTAAGGTTAAGCCCAGGGTCACATACCAAGGAAGTATCTGAGGCCAGACTTAAATCCAGTTGTTGTAAGATAAATTAATGAAATGTTTAAGATTAGTTATTTAGGAGGCTTAGCAAGCAGGGCTGGAGAATTCTAAATGGAATGGGGAAGCAGGAAGTGTTTCTCTCTCTGAGATGGACTCCATGTTGGCTGCGGACAGATCGTAACTGATGGAGTGGGAGACCTCAGGGGAAGTGGAGTGTGTATCCTAGTGTTCTGGTATCCTGAAGGAAGAAATCATCTGCCTGTGGGAAGTTAGGTTGAGACTATAAAACCTAACCTGAGTTGCTGGTCATCTCAGGTTGGTGTAGCTCCCTGATTTACCCACCTCAAGGATTACTGGCTGAGGACCTGGGAGAGAGCTGTATCATCATTGGATTTTGACAGGCCTCAGCAGTGAGGATCCCACTTCCATTCCTGATATTCCTTGTGCCCTGCTACAGTCTAAAGCTTAGTGTAGATAAGTTCATTCCCTGACCCTGGGGCTTGCCCATAGATTGGTAGAATAGAAACCCCTTTTCTCCTTTCAAACTTTAGTTTATTGAATTAAACCTGTGTTTATAAATCCTTTCGTCCCAGTATTACTCAGTTATTTTGTTGATTTCATAGACTCCCTGGTTAGGTGGATCTGTGAGGCAGTTGGGATCCAAACTGTCACTTCCTCCAACTGCCAAACCCATTCTTGAATTGTATTTCCCCAACTTGTTGGGTCCCAGTCTATTGCCCTGTCTGTTTTGTCTCCTTCTCACTCTTTCTCTGAACCCAGATAATATATAAGTTACCCACCAGTTTTCCCCATAAGAAGGACCTCCCAGTCTCTGTCTGGCTCTCCATCCACTGTACCACCTCCCTGCCCTCTGCTTGTATTCTTTTTTTTTTTTTTTTTTTTTTTTTTTAAGTGTCTTTCTTTTTTTTTTTTTAACATTTATTAATATTCATTTTTAACGTGGTCACATGATTCATGCTCCCCTTTCCCCTTCAACCCCCCCCCCCGCCCCCCCC
>NC_058131.1:528132890-528296271 GCF_016433145.1 Gracilinanus agilis | reverse complement strand
TTGTTCTCCTCCTCTGTTTGCTCGGTTGTCTGGATTTTCTCTGTGTAGAAGCTGTCGAGTGTTAAAGACTTCTTTTTTTTGTTATTATTCTTTCTCTTCTGAATTTCCTGTAACTGGTTAGCCATCATTAGCCCAGCAGCTTCTCAGGTTTATCCTCGCTCTCAGTGTCTGTCTGAGATCTATTGGCTCCTGAGGACTGAGTTCTAGTTTTTTCCAAGGTCAAGCCCCCTGGTGGATTCCCTTGCTTGAACCTCTGCAGGAGGTTTCTTTACAAGTCTCAGGGAGCTACTTCCACAGTCGTATACCCGTCTGCACTGGTTCCCCACTTAGGCTTTAGTTCCTGGTTGTGTTTACCTCCACCCACGCCTCTGCTCAGCCTGCACCCAAGCCTCTGCTCAGCCGGCACCCACGCCTCTGCTCAGCCGGCGCTCCGCTCCCAGCGTCCGCTCCCGCGCGCGCGCGCTCAGATTTCGCGTGCGTTCTTGACTTAATGGGGTCCTAAGTCTTGCTGCTCTCAGGAACAGGTCCCGGAGCTGCTGATGACTCGATGGGTGCCCCAAACTTGCTCTATTTCTTTTTAGCTGGGTTCAGAGCTATAGGTGAGTGTGGAGGGGGTGGGGGTGGGGCGGTTGCTCAGCTCGCGCTTGAGTGAGAGCCCTTTTTAGCTTGGAAATGTCTCGATTCTACATACCTTCCACGCTGTGCCCTGTTGTGGGGTTCCTCCGTTCGTCTGGACTTGTTTTTATGTCCCCTTGAGGAGTTTTGTGTGTTTCGGTCAGGAGAGGTTTAGAGCTGCTTCTTACTCTGCCGCCATCTTAACCCGGAACTGCTTGTATTCTTATTTGGAAAACTGGAAAATTTAACCCACATGCTGTAAGTTACTGGCATGGGCATTATACCCCCAAAACTATAGAAGTATTTCAGGCAAACTATAAGCAGGGAAATTCCCTTGCTCCCTTCTATCTTTGTGACTCTTAACCCAAAACATTTGATAACTCCTATAAGAGCCTGAGAGAATTATCCTCCTTGGACCATCCTTTAGTCCTTTAGATGGACAGAGAGATAAATCTCTTAGATATCATCAAGTTGTATCTCAGACACCCCTCTGTTCTCTAAACTATGAGGGTCACCCCCTATGTCTTTAGGCTAACCTCTCCCCTGCCCATGCCTCAGTGCATACCACTTTAGTCACATCTTCACTGTTGTAAAGAGTATAAAGACCCCAGAATTTATGTCATCTGGGAACAGCTTTCCATCTATACTGTTCCACCTAGGAGGCAGTCTTCCTGGCCAAATTCAACAGTACCTTCTAAACTGATAAATTTCTCTTATTTTTAAGCTAAGTTTCATAGTCTTGCATCCTTGCATCCTGACTCAGGGGTTCATCTCGGGCCCCCCACAACAATACTAGCTAAAAGCAATATGAGAAATAATTATAAAGTGGCTCTAAGAAGAGAGTGTCCTAAAGGACCGGAATCATAGGATCAAAGAGTTGAAATGTCCCTTAGACACCATTTAGTCCATCTCTTTTTAGTTTAAATCCAAGGAAACTGAGGTCTAAAGGAGTTAAGTGATTTGTTCAAGAGCCACTCATGCTACATATGACAAAGTGAAAAGTAAAATGGGTTTAAAAAAAAAAAAGTCAAGGAGGTATTGATCAGATAGATTCGACTTTTGGGCCTCTTTATCTCTTCCCAGTGTCCCATATAATTCATGCCATTTTTTGCTTATATGGGCCTTTGATATCTTTAATCTTCCTATCTTCCTAAAGATCACCTGCTTCTAGCAAAGTCCTCGGCCCTCTCTTGGAAGTTAATGAAATCAATAACTCATAGCTACACTGTGCTTTACAGTGTGCTTACAACAAACAGCACAGTAGAATTGTGGAAAGTACTGTCACCCAGACACACGCTAAACTTTTCCTGGAACCAGTCAAATAGAATCATAGAGCCCAGCAGGGTAGAAAAGGTAACAATTCAGTTCCAAATGACAAGAAAGTGAGTAATTCTGTGCCGCCCTCTCCTGCCTGCCCCGGGAACAACCACCACGTCAAATCCCTAGAAATGCTAAAGAAGGTGGGGATAGCTAACTATTCCACTAATCACCTTTCAGTGAAGTCTGCCGTGTTACCTAATCGGATAAAACAACGGTGGGGAGGGCCGGATGATCGACATTGATTTTGACCAATTAGTATGGAGAGTAGGGCACGACCAGTGAGTTCAATGATCAATTGAATTTCAGGGACAGATACGAAGGCGGGGCTTAAGGATCCAGTTGGCCTCTGGGTAGGCGGAACTGAGAAGGAAGAAAAGATGGCGGCGTGAGGAGTTTGGGCTCGCGCCGCGGCTTTGGCCGCCGCTGCTGGCAACCCCCGGCTCTGGGGTTGGCAAGCCCTGTTCAGCCGCCCGCTAGTCTGATAGCGCAGGTAAGTCTGAAAGGAAGATGGATAAATGGTTAAGTGGCACTTTCTCCATAGCGTGGGCTATGGGGAAATGCCCGAATTCGTTTGGTTCTCTACTGGAGCCATCCCGATTGGCCGGAGGTTTGGGACGGGGAGGGAGTTAGGGGGGGCGGAATCTCGAGGTTGCTTTGTCCCTTACTTAGTGAGTTCCCGTCTTCCCCACCCTTTTGCGGCAGCCACCTTTGGCTGGTACCGAGAGTCCCACGTTCCCACCTTCTTTATAGCTTTCGTTGGCCCTCTTCTGGCTGCCTTTCCGATAGCCCGCCCCCTAGACGTTTCCTTAGGGTGACATCTGGGCGTACTTGATGGACCTCCGGTGGCTTGCCCTTGGCTGCCTTTGTGTTATCCTTGGATGTGCCTCTCTGATTGGACAAAACTCGGGTGTGTACGGCATCCGCCACTTTCCCTGTTACATATTGCGGCCTAGGTGACTATTCTTTATCCAGCTTATTATTTGAATTATTTTTGTGCCTCTAATTAGAATCTCAACCCCTCTCCCATCTCTTTTCCAGTTAATAGGAATTGATTTGATCCTAGCCCTCCTTCGTCCTATTGACCTTGAGATTTGTTTGCACAGAAATGTCACCTAGATGGGCTTCATGCTGATCCTGTGCATTGGACGTCACCCAGGCTTTTCATTATGTCCTGAGTAGGCAAATTTTTTTGCCATTTTGTGCCCCACTATTGAGGTCACTTTTAGACCGTGTTGACATTAGCACTTGGAAATTCCCAATCATAGGTTTTTGCTAGAGGATCAGGGGAATCTGTGGTGCTTCTCTTTAGAGGGAAAGGCCAAAGACATTTTTAAGGGACATGGTTATATATATTGTGCTATAAATTCTTTTTGCCATTCTGAGAGTCATCAGAATGCACTATATAAAGTAGATTCAGTAATATAATTTACTTGAGGCTTAATTTAATTTATTATGTAGTAATACTATTTTGTCACTCTTTGAGCTGCAACATCTCCCCCCTCTTATTCCACCATATGAATTCAGAGGCTTTTGTAGACTCCAGATTAGAATATAATGTGGTTTTCTAATTGACGTTTCTCTATATGCTTTAAACTCTGGACTAATGAACTTTATTTTAAATTTTTTTTCCTCCCTGGGGAAGGGCAGGAGGAAAGATATGAAGGGGGAGGGCTGATGAACCTTAAAATCATTTACAGTATCATAACTGCCTTTTACAAAATGTGTCATTTAAGTTATTTAATTTGATCCTCACAGCCCTGGGAGGGAGTTACTGCAGTTGTTCCACTGCAGATAAGGAAGCTGAGACTTAAATAAATCAGGGTGGGGTAGGTAGCAAGAGCATTGGAATAAGTCACTTGAATTTCTTAATTCCTAAATCTTTAATTTCTTCATCTGTAAATTGAGGACTATAATACTTGCACTCTTTATCCTGGGTTGTTCTGACAGGAAGTGCTTTGTAAACTATTAAGTGCTATGTCATTGTTGAGAAGGAATTGTTAGACTTGTCTAGGGTGTGACCCAAGACTTACACCCAGATCTTTTGCCTCTGTGGCCAGTGCTTTTGCACCTATACAAAAAGTCAAGTGTTGGAAAAGGCCAAATTCTTATTTGCTAATGAGTTTATGTGAGAGAAAAGCTCAAGATAAGTTTTATTTAGAGTCATTGTCAATCAAGACCTGTTTAAACAGATATTTCATATTATAAGGATATAGAGTGTTTAGCATAGTCCCTTGTATATAGTAGTGTCTATGTATGGAACAAAAGTATTTCTGAAATTTTATGCCACAATAGGAAGGTTCTTGTTTCTCCAGGGCTTTGAAATATCTAAAAGAGTAGTAATTAGTTACCACTAAGTCATTTCCATGCATTTTTATTAGATAGTAGATTATTGTCCTGTTTAGTCTTTGGCTATAAATAAAAATAAAATAAAATATTATGATAAATCAGCTTAAACCCTTTGAAAGAAAGAAAGGAGGGAGGATTTGGAGGATATGCTTTCTTTAAGCAGGGAAAAATCTGTCACAATTTTTTGGTTATCCTAAAGAGAAATCTTCTAGCACCTCTTTTAGATAAATTTCAGTCCAGGGTAAAGAGTAAATAACTGTCAAGCTGTGGTTTCTCTTTGGTATGTGATAATGCTATTTCTTAAGGTAGATTAGTTCATTTTAACTGCTGCACTGTTCCATAAAATGCTAATGAGGGATCTATTACTTTGAAATTCTGTGATTTTCACTTTTTCCTCTCCAGAGGTTTCTCATCCTAGGCAGAACAATTTTCCACATTTGGGATGTTTGTATTGTCCTCATCTAGAAAGAAAAATAGAATCCAGAGCTCAGGATTTAGTGGGTAAGTAAAAGTTGATGTACCATTCCAAATTTTTGTCTTTTTAATAACCTCTTAATAATTACCTTGACAATTTTCCCTAAGCAAGTAGCAGTTTCTGTTGGGCAAGTGAAAAAAATACAGACTTTATTCAATTTACTACCATACAGGAGGTAGATGGATAAAAATGTTCTATAAATAAGTAAACTTTTAGCCCAGCAAGACTGGTTTAAAACTTAATCAGCATGTGAATGTGTTTTTTAAGTTATAAACATCCTGTAATATAATTTTTATATACTGCTTTCTTTGATACTTCGGGAGCTGTTAAACAAAAACTTCAGGGAATACACACCTGAAAGAGTCCTAATTCTTTGATATCCTCTGAATTTACTACAGAAGGAAAGTAGTTTTTATGTTCAGAAAATTACTTGAAATGTAAATTTCTTAATGTTTTTGCCCAGTTTCCTAATCTAAGAAACAAGTGTCATAACTACTTTGCTCTAATTAATTTTGTGCTGTGACTAGTATTTAATATTATAAACTTAATTGGAAAATTAAAAACCTACTACATGCATTTCATTAATAAAGGAAGACAAACAAAAAAAGGAAAAATAAACTGTTAAATAGACTGTTGGACTATGAAATCTGAACAGATTTATTACCCAGATTCAGTACTTGAAGTAATAATCAGACTTTGATAGTAGAACATTTATGTTGGTGTAATGCAGGAATTTCAGAAAAGATATGAATCTGCATTAGTGAAAGGGATTCTTCATTGGGAACTCCCTATGTCAAAATCACAGGTCTGGCAAAAAAAAAAAAAATAGTCCCAGTGATTTAAAAAGGAGTTCAGGAAAGGAATGAGCCATTATATAGTACCTGTTATATGTCACACACTTTGCTAAGTGATTTTTACAATATCTGATAATGATCCTCACAACAGTCTTGAAAGGTAGGTGCTTGTATTATCCTCATATGCAGTTGAGGAAGCCAAAGCAAACAGATTAATTGACTTTCCTGGCGTCACACAGCCAGTATCTATGGCCATATTTGAACTTGAGTCTTCTTGATTCTAGACCCAATGTTCTATCTACTGTGCCACCAGATGCCTCTTAAAAATATGACTAAAGTCAGTTTGCCCATGCATTATATTTATATCTTCCCTAGATTATAAATTCATGATTTGCAGAAACCATTTTCTGTATAACTTACCCTGTGGTGTCTAGCATAGTACTACATGCAATTAAACAATTTCTTATTAGCAATGCTTTTGGCAACATTATAAAATAATATTCTAAATTTGCAGTCTACATAGGAGGGCAGGATGACTCTTATTCTACACAATGAATCATTCTTGTCTCCAAAAACAAAACAAACCATGGTTTTTTATTCCCTGAGTGAGGTAGTCAACTTATTTCTATCAATTTTCACTGAAAAATTGTTTTCCTTTTTTTTTTTTTAACTAGTAAATCAGTCATTAATTACATACTCACTTTGACTATAGTCAAATGGCTTCAGAGGCTTGGAAATAAAATTTATTGGACTCTAGCTTTATAGGCAGGGCATGTTTTTCTGGGTTCTACATATTTGAATTATAATTCTTCTCCCTTAACACTATAGAAACTTGCTTCCATTCTCTCTTGAGTTCAAGCATTTAATAATAGTTTGTGTACTGTATACTATTTGATGCTGAAGGAAGTACAAAGGTTCATGAATATAACACTATTATAGCAGTTAAGAAATAAAGGTAAATGATTTAGATACAAAATGAAATGTAAGTATATAAGAGAAGTAAAGGGAAAAGTTTATGAGATTTCTGAATAGGGGAAAGCATTTCTAGATGATAAGATTGGGTTACTGAAGTAAGTGATATTTTTAGTTGGGCCTTCAAAGTAGATAAGATTTCAGCAAGTAGAGACTAAGCAAGGAATAAGATTCTAGAAATAAGGACAGCAGGAAAGCATAGTACATCAACAAGGTAGTATTTGCCTGAAGATTAGAATATTTAGAAGGGAGTAATATGAGCTAAAGCTGGAAAACTCCATTGCTGCCAGGTGATGGATGGCTGTGTTGGCTGTTGTGAATCCTGTTATCCAAATTGCATAGATCCAGTCAACTATTTGGGGACACTTGGCATGTATTTCAAGAATATAGTCTACAAATGAATATCCATATTATTGTGAGGAAGACTAGATTAGAGTAGTTATTGATTAGGTATTAAGTACATAGCAGGAAGGAGCTAGAGCTGGGAATTCCAGGATGGAATGAGGGGTGGAGAAGTGTGTCTGTTCCCGGAGTGAGGACTCCATTAGTGGTGGGCAAAAACTGTTGCCAGCCTGGGAGACCTCAGAGCAAAGGACACCCTGCTTCCTGTTTTTCCCTTGGGATCCTGAGTGGTGTGGCATCTAGCAAAAAGGACAAGATCTACAGTGCCAAAGGAAGAAGGAGAAGTTTGAAATCTGGTGGACAGCGTTCAAGCACTCCCTCACAACCTGGTTCCTAAGACAACCTTAGCTCCTGGCATCCAGAGATCATCAGTAGATTGCGTTGAGAATCCCAAAGCCACAAAGGCCCTAGCTGTACTCAAGCCTGGCAGGTTCCAGGTCTGAGGAAGTTGCCCAGAGACTCCATTTATAGCTCCTTGGGCCCTGTTAGTTTAGATCACTTAGATAAGAGTAGAATAAGTCCTCCCATTACCCTGTGGTTTTATCCTTTAGATTTTAAGTATAGAAATCCCTTTCCCACCTTTTAGTCAAACATAATTAAAGCTGTTAAGTCCCTTTTACCTTGTTAGCCTGTTTCTAGACTCTGGCTTAGGGGAAGCTGAGTGACAGTTAAGATCAACTGCCATTCCTGTGGGAATCCAGTAAACTCTGGTCTCTCCATCCTGATCCAGTCTCTCATAAATCCCAGAGTGTGATCCCACATACCACTTAGTTTATTTATAATATCCCTGGTGACCCCATTACCTTACATATATTTTCTACAATATTTGAGATATTAATGTATATTCTATGAAATTTTCAGGGTTATAAACTTTAGGTTTTATGGTCTTTGTGCTTTTTAGTGTTAATAGATGCTGGGACAGCTAGGTAGTTCAGTGGTTTGAGAGCCAGGCCTGGAATCAGGAAGACCCAGGTTCATATCTGTCCTCAGACCCTTCCTAGCTGTGTGACCCTGGGCAAGTCACTTAACCTCAGTTGCCTATCCCTTACCCCTCTTCTGCCTACTTAATTCTAAGACATAAAGTAAGGATTTAAAAAAAAAAAGTCTAAATGCTATGGGATCTGTGAATTATGTATATTGTTTTGATTTGTTGGCTTGGGCAAATATTTTACTTCATGATCAGCTCCTTTTTTTCCTCATGAATTATTTTAGCAGAATTTGACTAGAAAACGACTTGGATTCTGATTTGAATTAGTAGTACTAGTAGCAGTAATGGAAGGTAAAGCTAGTTTTTGTTACCATATCAAGTTTTTAGCTACATATAAAATAGCTATAGCACTTTATAATTGTGAATTGTTTATTAGATAACAGTAATGCACTGAATTTGCAGAACCCAAAGTTGGCTTATGAAAGAATTTTTGCCCTATGGAATTATAGTTTTTAATTATTCAAACAAATGAGAAAGTTTTTAGAAGTTATACAAGAGAGTGAAGATAATACCATTTATAGAAAGAGCCTGTACTATTAACTAGATGGATACTTGAAAACATTACTAATGGGGAAAAGAAAATTATCTTTCCCCTTAAACCAGATTTTTATTAGAGGTCTTTTATAGTGTAGGGGTAACTGATGCCCAATTTGCTTCAGGAGCCATTTGCAGCCTTATCCTCATTGACCAGAAACAAGGGTTGTATAGGAGGAAGGTTAGAGGGAAAATACTTCTTTCTCTTCTCATATTTCTTTAACTTTCTTCTCTTCTAATTTTTATCAAGTCAGCTACCCACAGGAGACTTAACTGCCTCATTGTTAGCTTTTTCTTTCCTATTCTTCATTTATATAACCTGAGAAAAGATTTTGCTAATCCTTAAATAGAAAAAAAAAATCTTTCCACAAAGTAGGATTGAGAACTGTAACAGATTAGTGATTATAGGAACTGATGATTAAAGAAAGACTGATTTTAACCCCTTGTTTTTTAGGATATTTGTTGTTGAGGCTAGGACTAAGAATTAAAGACTGTATCAAATTAAGTTGGGCATAGGACTCAAACCAGAGTATATAAAAATTGGCCATAGATGCCTACACAAAGTATAATGCAGAAGTAGGAATGGGCCTATCTATAAAACAATATTGTAGCTTGTTAAGTTACCTTGTAGAAATTCCAAGCAAATAAGTTACTAACTTCTTACAGTGATCTACAGAGATAAAAAGTTTTAAAGTAGTTTTTGGAAACTAGGATTCTTGATTGGGGATTGCTGGTCCCCAATCAAGCTAATTTTGACTTCAAACTAGACTCCTTTTGATATGGCATGTATCATTGGAGACTGTTGTTCCCAGCTCTGAATGCCATTGTGCTTGAGGTAAAGAATTCTTCCACTAGCAACCTTTATACAATTTGACCTCACGTCAGAGAGCCTTTTACAAATTATATGTCCAGATTTCTTCTCTCCCATCTTCTATCACAGTCATAATTTCCCTACCTAAAAGATGTCCCCACGTATTCTTTACAGCCCTTCTTCAATAGTTAATTCCCTAACATTAATAGTTATCAGCTTCTGTTCTTTTCCATTTTTAATGAATCCTCATTAGATATGCTTTTCTTTGTGGTTTGTTAGGAGAAAAAAATACATTCATTTAAATTATTCTGTAGTTATCTCTACATTTCGTTTTTGGAAAATATAATTTAGTAAATCATTGATCTAGGTTCAGTTTTATCCTTCTTCCAATTCATTGCATGACCCAGAACAAGTTCTTTTCAATGTCTTTGTTTCCCCAGGTGCACAGTGAAGATAATAATAATTTTTACTTGCTTACCTCACTGGTCTGTTACAGGAATTAATGAGGTCATGTCTTTGAAATGGTTTTACTCAAGGGTGTAGTACCAGGCAGGCACATAACAATTAGCAGTTATTAATCATTTTGTAAATCAGTTTTTTGTACATTAACCAGATTCCAATGTCACTTCTATTCTAGGTTAATCTTTTGAACAAATAGGCTATATCAGCTATTTCTTGTAAATTCCTAATCTTTCACACAGGGTTATGACTACTATTTTGCAGAACCCCAGAATCAGGAACTAGCCGTACAAAGAGAAATATGAAATGTGATATTTCCCTATCAAGTCCTTTGTGGTCTTGAGACTTTAGTTTGTTTCCTGTAGAACAGTAGTATTACATTATGCCTCTGAATGCTAATGAGAATCATTTTCCTTTTCTCTTAATTCCCAGTAGCTATGATTTAGATACTTATTTCTCCTTTGAGGGAATAACTTTGGTTTGCATGTGCTTGTGTTATTTCTGTATTTTATTTCATATGTGACTGAGTATTGGAGCTGGATACTTCCTTTTGAAGGTCAGAATTGGACAGCAAGAAATTATAGACTGTTGTGTCAAAACAGTGTCAGGAACCACAGAAAGCAGGGACCAACTGCATCTTGCAGAAGGACCTTAGTTTCTTCTCTCTGTAGGAATGTTCCACAGTATAGGTGAAGGGAAATACAGGAAACCAGAATTTTTTGGTTCAGGCTTTGAACTAGCCCATGTAAGCTCCGGCTAATGAACTGTCTTGTAACCAGGAGGTGATAAATCATTTCATTGCGGGGTTGTAAGCATCCCATCTCACCCACTATATTTCTTGCTTAATTTACACATTTTCCTGATGAGTCTTCCGTATTTCACAGCTTCATTCCCTAGACTTTTCCAGCAAGTTTCCACATTTATATTTGTAGTAGGGAAAAAAACCAAATAGGGTTTTAGAAAAAGTCAGGTTGTTAATTAGGATCCTGGTTACAGTGTTGTCAGTTCTGTGTGTTGTCAGTTCTGTGTCCAGATGTTCCTTCTAAACTAACAAATCTAAACTCTCTTCCATAGCCTTTGCTTTCCATACTATATTTGTTGTGCTCCCTCATGGGAGGAGCATGTAAACCCCTGTCACTAGCAAAAAGAAAGACCTTATATATACCAAAATATTTAAAGCAGGACTGTTAGCAGAATGCCTATCACATAGTGGGTGCTTAAATGTTTATTGATTTCATAGTAGTAAGGAACTGGGAACAAATCAGATGGCCAGTGACTAAAGAGGCTATGGATCAGGAGCATAGTATGTTACTATGTAAATAATGCATATAATAAATGCAGAAAATTAGATGAAATGATACAAAGTGAAGTTAATAAAAACCTAGAAAGCAGTAGACAGAAAATATCAAAATAAACAGTGAAAATGGGAAGTAAAGAAGCACCACAAGCCAAGCCTGGCTACAATAGAAGAAGGCCTCTTCTCCCACCTTACTTGTCTTCCATGCCAGGTTGCCCTGTGAAGCTCTGCATACAACAACAGACTTTCTTAATATGCTGGTTGGTTTTTGTTTTTGTTTTTGTTTTTTAATTTTTTCCCTTTTTTATTCTTTGTTATGAGGGATATCTTTCTGGGAGTGGAGGGGATCTGTTGGCAAATGTAAAGAATATTAAAAGTTTATCAGTAACATTTTATTTTAAAAGGCATTTCTGCTTTTGTATCCCCAGTAGCTGGATGCTTAGTAAATTTCTTTCATTTTTCTGTCTTTTTAGGGTAATTAATGTGCCTTTGTAATGATTTTGATTAAACATTTGCCATGTACCAGGTACTGTGCTAGAACACAAAATCAAAAGCAAGAGAATCTCTACTCTCAAGGAATTTATATTTTTCTAGAAGATGCAAGAAACAGAGGGTAATGGGAGCCAGGGATAAAGTATAAGACTAAAATAAATCACTTGCTTTCAAGGAGTTTAAGTTTTATTGAGTGAGTATAAATGTATATTCAGGAAAGTGAATATAAAATATATATTTATATGTAAAGTACTTTACAAAATTAATTTAGTCTTAATCTTGTGTAAATTTATATTCTCAAAATCAGTTTATGGGGCAGCTGTGTAGCTCAGTGGATTGAGAGCCAGGCTTAGAGACCAGAGGTCCTAGGATCAAATCTGGCCTCAGACACTTCCCAGCTGTGTGACCCTGGGCAAATCACTTAATCCCCTTTGCCTAACCCTTATCACTCTTTTGCCTTGGAATCAAATGGAAGGTAAGGATTTTAAAAAAAAAATCTGTTTAATAATTTCAGACACAATAAAACTTAAAAGGCTCTATTTGTGCAAAAATATTTTTAGCCACTATATTGGCAAAGATTTAGAAATTGAAGAGGTGTCCATTACTTGGAGAATGAATGAACAAGTTGTGATACATGGTTTTAATGGAATACTATTGTACCATAAGAAATGATGAACAGGGTAAGTTCAGAAAAACTGGAAAGGCTTATATAAACTGATGTAAAGTGTGGTGAGCAGAACCCAGAGAACAGTGTATTCAGTAACAGAAATTTTGTACAATGATCAACTGTGAAGGACTAAACCAATCATTAGCAAAACAAGGTTCCAAGATGACCCCAAGGGACTCATGATAAAAAATGTTCTTCATAGTTGAAGGAGCTGATGGAATCTGATTGCAGATGAAAGCATACTGTCTTTCATTTTAATTTCCTTCATGAGTTTTTTATGGTATGTGTAATTATGTATCTTCTGTCATAGTATGGGGAATATGGAAATATGTATTACATGAAAGCACTGTTATAACCTGTATCAGACTACCTCCTGTGTGGGGGTAGGGGGAGTTGTGCCAGGGAGAAAATCTGAATTGCAAAATATCAGAAAGCAGTTATCAAAAATTATTTCTATGTGTAATTGAAAAAAAAATTTTTAGAGTTTAAAAAAACTATCAGACTCAAAACATTTTTTTCAAAAACCTTAACTTTTTTGTAGGAGAAATAAGGTAGGGTAAATATTTAAATCTAAAGGAGGAAGAAGGGAGTCCGGGTTATGTTATAGGTTAGTTTCCAGGAAGACTTGATGTTGTTACTAGAGGTGTGTGACTGCTTTAGCTTGGTTGGAATAAAGTAGGTAAGAACTATATTGAATCCCAGCACTTTAAGATAGTATATTCACAGGTTCTAGAAAATAACATTTAAAAAAATTAATCCTTTATTTTTACATCACTTTCATTTCAAAATACATTCTCCAGACCAGACCAATGAACTATCCCTTGCATCAGTATAAAAAGGAAGTGAGATTCCCAGCTGTGTGACCCTGGGCAAGTCACTTGACCCCTATTGCCTACCCTTACCACTCTTCCACCTATAAGTCAATGCACAGAAGTTAAGGGTTTAAAAAAATTTAAAAAAATTAAAAAAAAAAAAAAAAAGGAAGTGAAAGGCAGTTCAGCAAAACTAATCAATACATCAACCAAATGTAGCAATATATGCCATATTACATACCCATAATTCCCCACCCCTATATCTGCAAAGAAAAAGGAGAGGTGTATTTTCTCATTTTCTTCTGGGCCAAATTCAGGTGTTACAGTTAGGACAGAATTCATTTTAGAGTTTTCAATGTTTCCATTTTGTCATGTATATGCTTTTCTGGTTCTTCACTTTGTATAAGTTATATGTCTTTTCATGCTTCTGTGAATTTATGATCGTGTATTTCTCCTGTAAGTTTGTTTTAATTTTTTAGCCTTTTTTTCAGAAACATAAATTCAGACTTGGCTAATATTTTCATTTAAAAAGTATAAAAGGCATATCATCTTACTGTAATGCAAGGTGGCTAACAGAAACCTTTTGCTTCTGCAATTTCGAACGGTCACAGAAAGTCAGTTAGAGATCTTAGAATCTTCAGAAAGTCAGTTAGAACCTGAGACTATAAATAGAGGTGAAGCTCCAACTGACGGGGCTTTTGCCTTCTGGCTTTCGCTTTGGCTGGAGGCTTTTGCTTTTTTTGGCTTGTCTTTGGCCTTTTGACTTCGGCCTTGACCTGTGCTTATTTTGTCTTCAGGAAATTTAGACCTATCTGATTTCTCTGAACCTCTCCCTGATCTCTCTTCATTTACATCCCTCCCTTTCCCCTGAATTTCCCTTTGGGCCCTGGGAGGAAGGGAGGGCTTGGTGATTGAACATTGTGGGTTTAATTTCAGTAGGCAAGTAGGGCATCCTCAAATAAGTCACCCCTAGTTTTAGTGATTTGGTAAAGACTTTACTTGAAAGGCAGTCAAAGCATCCTGACTGGGAGAGCAGGCTCTCTCAGTCTAACCCTCTCCTGTTACCCATCCCTCACCATTCCAGCCTTCTCCCTAGCAGTGAGAAAACCTAAACCCTCTTTCCCTCTGATTATTCCTGACTTTAATAAATCCCCTTTGTTACTTATTCAAAGCCTCTGGTAAATCATTGTATCGAAAATTAAGGCAAGGGCTGAAGAGGGAAGGAATTATTTTCTTTTATTTCTTGAGGGACTGCAGGCATCCATCTTGGCAGGAAGTCCTTACCCAAGACTTCCTGCAGCCATCAGTTTCACTGGCAGGGAGGAGCCCTTTCAACTCCTCCCTCAAGGGACTTTAGAAACTAACAATAGAAAACCCCAGCCTTGATCTAAATATTTCTTACTAGCCTAATTCCTTCCTCTGAATCCTCTATCTCAAGCCTCAGTGAATAAACCTGTTTGAGCTGCCCTTCTACATACTCCCTTTCCCTTATTTCCTATATACCTTGTTATAATTATTGGAGGTCTCTTGATCTATTTGAGATAGTAAATTGATGTACAGAGAGAAATAAGATGACCCTTCTCCCTTATAACAGTTGCCCAGGCAGGATCCTTCAGGTCTAAGAGGTATATCCCTTCAGGACCCACCTGGGGTTAATTGATATGTTGATTTGGGCTCTTTAGCTAGGATAACGCCTTGTATTCTAACTGTGATTTCTCCCTTCCCAAAACAAGCTTTGAAACTGCTTTAGGAAGGTACTTTAAACTTTATATTAAACAAGAAGGATGTGGGTAAAGGACTGTGGTATAGGAGACCCTATTCTAATGTTTACTAATGAAATCTCAACTGCTGGCAGATGAAGAATCAATGTAGCTTCCCTCTGGTTCAGCCTGGCCAGGACTAAACCAGAGTAGGTAAACTGCTGGGATATCTTTGACTACTTCTTCAATAGATCTTCAGCCTTACAGTTGAGTTATGTCCACCCTTTCCACCCTCTTCTTCGTCTCCTGCCCATTTCCCGGATCCCTCCCGGGCCCTGGGAAACCTAGATATCTAGATGATGAAACTCCTAATACAGTTAGACACCAAGGTGGTGGTCAGGTACAGGAAGAGTTTGCAGAGAGATGTTTGCACTCTCTCACTCCCAAGACCAGGATCCACCGATCTCCAGCCTCAGCACAGGTCAAAGACCCAGAACTTCTGCTCAGGATTCTCAACTGCCTCTCACATGACTTCCCTGGGAACATTCCATCCAGCTGACTTATTTGTCAATCAAAGGTGAACTTCAAGCTCCCAGAGATTCAATATAACAATAATATTAAATATTTCTTACTAGCCTAATTCCTTCCTCTGAATCCTCTATCTCAAGCCTCAGTGAATAAACCTGTTTGAGCTGCCCTTCCACATACTCCCTTTCCCTTATTTCCTATATTCCTTCGCTTACCTTCATTCCTCCTCCAATCACCTTATAATCACCTATTTCCCCTTTTCCTTCCTCACTACCCAAATTGCCCTGAGACCTGCTCAAAGATTACCTTACTTCTTCATAACATAACTAATCAAGGCTAATTCTTCAGCAGAGGTGTAAATAGAGCTGTGTTTAGTAATTGGCCTGCTACTGTAAGAAATAAAATTTAGTTATTATAGTTATATCTTTAAAATATGTGGCCGCCAGGAATCAACAATTCAGGTTGATTCCGTAATTAAATCAGACCCAAGTCAGCATCGGGTTGAGGAGTTTATTTACAATCAGGAAGGTGAGTAGGGATAAAGAGAAGAGGGAGGTTAGAAGACTAAATAAATGAAGCTGTAAGCCGCAAGGCCCAACAGCCGGATAGGCAGAGTTTAGAATTGGCCCAGCTAGGCCAAGGAAGCCAGCCTAACTTACCCACGTGACAATACAGAGTGTAATCTGTCTGTGGTCTCAGGAGATGCTTCTTCTTCCAGTTCCACACGGCAACTCCTCCCACAGGAAGTTCACTCACTTACTTAAAGAGAATGTGTCTTTCATCACTTCCTGTGTTCCACCTCTAATTCAAATGGACAAATGGCAGTTTCTACATTGATTTGGACTGCCCAAAGGGCAGTCCCTTATTCTTGATTTGTTACTTATTGTCACGTGTGGGTAACTCTCTCCCCTCCCCACTAAGGGAGGTGGGAGTGACATCATTAGCACGCCTGTGTTGAGTAGATTCTTGACTATTAAATGGGATCTGGCTAATTCTATTTACACACTACTTTGTCTAACTATTACATATATACCTTTAGAGTAGTTTCAGATGCAACTGATTTCTACTCTCATTCATGAGATGGAGTATATTGTAATTGCTAGAGGAGGGCAGAAAATAGGATGTGTTTCATAGATTGAAGGACTAAATAAATAGGAATTTTTTATGTCTTTAGAGAGTAGTCACCACATTTTCTTCCCTTGGAACTCACTTAGCTGTCCCACATTATTATATTTAAATCCACCGAATTGTCAGAAAGCAGTACAGAGTACAAAATTCCATTGTTTATTTTTTATCAACGCATTGAACATGGTAGAACAAAATTCATCCTTAAAGACTGGTTTCTAACAATTTTTCTCTCATGCATGGGTAAAGATTGTATGACTATAGATTCAGAGCTTAAAAACACCTTGTAGTTCAACCCCTTCACTTTACAGAAGAGAAAACTTGAGTTTAGAGAGGCTAAGTGACTTTTCCAGAGTTACACAGGTAGTAATTGCTGAGCTGGTCTTTGAATAGAAGTCCTCTGACTCTAGATTCAGTTCTCTTTCTGTTAGGCCATGCTATTTCCATCAGTCACATAAGTTCCTTGAAAAATATAACGAGGGGGCAAGCTCTGTGAATGGAGAGTTTGGCTTAAGAGACTGGAGGTCCTGGGTTCAAATATGCCCTCAGACACTTCCTAGCTGTGTGACCCTGGGCAAGTCATTTAACCCCATTGCCTAGCCTTTACTACTCTTCTGTCATAGAACCAATACTTTGTATTGATTCCTAGATGGAAGGTAGGAACCAAAAACAAACAAACAAATAAGTGTGTGTGTGTGTGTGTGTGTGTGTACATACACACATACATATATATACACATATACATATATGATAAAATGAGATAGTATTGTTGTTTGGTGGTCTTTGTATTATAAATGTTTAGCTGGGCATAAAGCAAAGAGACATGTGTTCTCCCAAAGTGTTTGCCATTGGCATGGAGATTGCTCATCTCATAATAGAAAGCAAGATCCTTGTAGATAGCAACATTCTTCATAATCTCTCTTTTTTTTTTTTTTTTCCCTAATCCTTACCTTTTGTCTTGGTCACGGCTCTTAAGATAGAAAGCTAAGAGCCAGGCAAACGGAGTTAAGTGACTTGTCTAGGATCACACAGCTAGTAAGTATCCAGGGCCAGATTTTAACCCAGGTCCTCCAGACTCTAGGCCTGGCCTTGTATCCACTGTGCCACCTAACTTCTCCTAATGTTTTTCTGAATGGCGCTGCTCTAATTATAACAGGCTTACATATGTTGAACATGGTCTTTAATTAATTAAAGACATTTGAGTTCAGCCTAATAATCCACATAAGAAAACACAAAGTGGCAAGAAAGCACAGTAGAGCTGGCCCATCGGTACTTTGCTACCACTAGATACCGAACTGGCCCAAAATTAAGAGGAAGAGAGTGTTGTAGGTTACATTTGGGAAATTAAACAGTGTTTATAATTTGTGGGTATGTCTGTAAATTTACGGATCTTTTCTGTGACTTTTTTTGGTTTCTTTTTTGGAAGTAACATTTTGTTTAGTATTTTGGTAGTGCTTGGTTCTTGTGGTTGAAATTTTTAAACTGCGTGCTTTCAATATCTATACAGATGCAGTTGTGTAATACCTATGGTTTTTGTTTTTGTTTTTTTATAGAAAGAAACTTTTAGCAATGAAAAAAGCTCAAGCTGAAATAACTATCCTAATTATTCTACTTTTCTTTTGTGTTTTTTAGATCCTTCACTATTTTCTCAGGTGGCCCTGGTCCTGTTTCTTTTATCTAACTGCAGTCCTTGGCCTTGACATGTGGATCTGTCTCCTCTCTACTTTAACTTCCTGGACCAGAATGGAAAAGATTTTTTCACTCCATGATCTACTTCTCAAATCCAGCACATTCAGGTTGTTCGGTGGCTTCCCACAGTGTGCCATCTGGCTGACATCATGCCAATTCTGCCAAGAAAAAAGAAGCAATTGATGTTGGTATTTAGCTTCTATTTGCTTAGATGAGAAAAGGGATTTTTTTTTTCAGAAAGATAAATAACATTTATGTTAATGCCAGGTGCTTAGATGGTGGCATTTGTGAATTCTTTGCCCTTTATGCCCTAAAAGATTATACACAGCAAGAAGTCAAAATGTCTGCAGGGGCCACTTGTATCCTTCTCTTTGGACTAGTATAAAATTACATTTTATTGTATTGTACATGAATTGTATTCACAATTACAGCAGGAAATCTTCCATTTCAATATGGAAAGTACATTTCAGAAACTAAAAATATATTTGAATCCTAATTCCACAATACAGATTTCTCTGTTCAGAGCAAGGGCCAATTCTGCAGTTACCCATGTGATATGATAAGTAAAACAGCTCCTATACGATATAATATTCCTGAATTGATTGTGTGTGTGAAGAAAACAAGAACAAATACTTTTATGCATGGGTACATCCACATTTATCAGAAAGAAGAAAGATTTCTTCCAAGAAACAAAGTCTGGCTGCATTTCCTTTCCCCTGGGTATCTTTTGGTTGCTTCATACCATTTTAAGATGTTTTTCTATTTTCACAAGAAAGGAGTACATCCCATGAATGCATTCCTGGGTCTACAGGAGAACATTTTCACTGAGTTTTGACTAAACAAGTTTTGATCTTGCTAAGAGTGTCTTATGTGATATATATAGCTTACTGTGTCATCTTTCTGCCTTGTGGAGTGTTATAGGACATTGTGGAACTGGCTTTTCATACTGTTGTGACCAAGAGTGAACTGCAACAAGGGGCCCGACACTGTATACTTAGAATATCAGATCAAACCTGCAGTTGGCTATGAATATAGCAGAATGGAAAAAGAGTGGGAGTAGGGAAGGTATTTTCCTGTATAACTCCTTCCTGAGAGATGAAAAGCAAAAATGTTTTGTGGGCCTCCATCTGACTAATGTATCTGCATGATGTAGTGTCATGGAACATTTTCAGCTTAAGGTGGCTGTGTGGGTGATTTCTGTAAGTGAAACTGTAGCATCTCACCAGAGGGTGAGCCTCAAAATAATGCCCATCAACCTGTGCTTGAAGCAGAATGAATTGAAATCCAAAAGAAATTTAGGAGCTAACCTCTGGCCTTCCAACTCTCCCCCCCCCCAAAAAAAAAAAGAAGAAGAAGAAGAAGAAAGATCCACAAAGTGGTTTCCTATCTGCATTAGGCAAGGAATATAGACTAGTTTGTTTTCCTCTGGAGTCGGGGTGGGTGGTTAAGGAACAGAAAGGGACAATGAAAACCTCTCTCTTGGCAGTTGAAATTCTTCCTTGCTCCTGCACCTGAGAGATGCACAGAGTTTGGGATAATTTGTTATTAGCATAGGAAAACAGCTAGCCTCTTTTATTTGTTATCTTACACAACTAGAGAAATCAGTGTAAAACTTGTCAGATGATAAGACTCATACCTTGTTGCATCTTTGTGTTTCTGGGAATGCGTATTTCCAGAGCCTTGGTATGATGTTGGAGTAAAGAGCCCATATTCATGATTGTTCTACCCAAGTGGAATTTCTGGTAAAGGTAGCAATCACCAAAATGGAATATTGGCCTCTGTTTGAATAATAGAATTTGGCAAATGGGGATTGAAATAAAAAACAAAAATGTCCTGGGGTGGGGGGATTTGGATAAAATATGATTTTATAAGAACAATAGTTAAAGATTGACTAGTAGTAAAATGCAGCATGTCTCTGACGTCTTAGTGCAGTTTTAAAGTTTTATTAGCTAAAAATCTCTGTACTAAAACTTTTGGGAAACCCAGTGTAAGTAGTCCTGTTTTTGGAAAATTGTATGTTTCGGTGATCAGATATCTTCCAGTTAACATGGGCAGCTCTCTCAGGCATTTGTATATTTTTTTCATTTGTTAATATTCAGAAAGATAAAGAGCAGTATTTTTGGAAAAACTTATTAACTAAAGGGTCATATTTACTACAGGTGCCACTGAGATGTTGAGAAAGATTTTGTATCTTGTTTCTCTGCCATCCCCTTTAATGTTTTATTGTTGATAGCCTTTCTGGCAAGATCTGCTGGCAGGTAGCAGGGCCATCCTATTCTCCTTACTTCTTCTGTCAAACTTGCCACAGATCTACTGTAGCCCATTGGTGCTCCTGGCATCAGACCTCCTTTAGATCCTTTAGAGTTCTCTGAGTTCATAGCCAGTAAACAAATGTTCCATGTTTTTCTTAAATATACTCCTGCCTTATTTACAACTGTCACAGAATCTCATTACAACTAAAATTTGTGTCATGATCAGTTGTTTCAGCCTTATGTTCCCTCAAGATACCCTCTGTGTTTCTTTTCTGCCTGTCTTTCTACAGTTTCCTTCCTAGCTGTGGTTTTAGACAGCAGCATCTATGGCCTATTGTTGTACCTTCTCTTTTTTCCAGTCCTTGTTGGTTGGAAAATTTTTCTTTTGAAAATTTAAAACAAATAAACAAGGGGCATGTGCAATAATTACATATATATATTCCTATATATATTTTAATACTTGTGGACAAAATAATGTTACAAGTTGTTTGAGAACAACAAAATCACCAATGTCTTCCATTTTGATATGTGTATAGTTTTTTAAGTATTGATGCTTTGTAGCAAACTGTAGTGCCATGTTAGGGGCCAGTGCATGAGCCTAGTAGTAATTTTAAAATTAAAAGTGATAAGTTCTTTCTAATAATAGCCAGTAGTGTAACAAAAAATGAAAAATATAAAAATATCTTTCTTTTTTTCTTAAATTTCTGAATTTGTAGTCTTCTAAGACCCTGGGGAAAAGTGACAGATTAAAAGGGCTAGCTTAAAAATAGAATTATTCTGAGTTGGAGATCTTGAAGAATATGCTTAGGGATGTTTTGGCTTTACATAATGTTGTAGTACTGTAAATCTGCTGCAGCTGAACCTCAAACTAAACTTTGTGGGGGGCTTCCCTTTCTCCCTCCTTCCCAAGTAGTAATCCCTGCTTATATTTTCTGTGTGAAATGAGATTGTTCCTCCCATGTCCTTGTAAGGATGTAGCTTAATCCTGTTTCGTTTCTGTAGGGAGACATTCTCTGCATCAAGGAAGCACAGGAAAATGAGTACTCTGTCATCCTTACATGAAATGCTGTTAACTCAAGAGTAGTCTTTAGACTGTTTTGCATTTCCTGTCTGCAGGTTGCTATCTCTGGGTTGTGCTGAGAAACCCTGATAAATGTTAGAGTCAAAGTATTTGTTTTAGGCTGTCCCCATTTCTCAATCCTTTTTTAAATGTAGTTTTCTTGCTAGATTTGCATTTTTTGCATTGGAAGTGTAGGTAGGTAGAACCTTTATAGGTTGCCATGCAGTGAGGAGTAAAAAAGCATTCGCTTATATTTGCAGCATGTGACTTAAGGATATATCTTTCAAACTTGTATGTGTCCCCTTTTTCTTGCCTTCCTAGAAGTAAACCATTTTGCCACTCTTAAAAAAGTTCATCTTTCTATGAAAAAGCAATTCTTATCTGTAAATGGCTTCCTTGAGAAATTGGACAAGGTGATTTTTTGAAATGATTTCAGGGTCCAAGTACTTAGATAATCCATGTTTTCTAAAGCATAGATTCTACCAGTAGTGGGTAGATAATGTGATTGTGTACAACATTGCATGAGCAGCGTTGAGTTAGTGGGTCCTTTTGTAGCAGTTCTCTTGGGAGCAGGTTCAGGTTCTCTTAGTCTAGACTCGAGTAGTTATACCTTTGAAACAAAATAGTATAGTGCTTAGGAGAATCAGTTTCTGAAGGAAAAAAATACCTCTGAAACAGGAATGCAAATAGCACAGTATGCAGGGGGAAGTCCCCTTAGCAAACAAAGCCATAAAATGATTTAATAAAAGGATAAAACTTTAGTAGCAATAACTGTTTTGCATGTTGATAGTAACTAACTTGAATTAACAAACCTGTATGGTAAAGTAAGTTACCAGGCTCAGTCCTTTACGGAGCTGTGTGAAAGGAAACATGTTTTAGGTAGATGATATATAAAAGATGCTTTTTTTCCCTTCATTTGAGAAGGGGTGTGTGTATGTGTGTGTGCATGTGTATGCGTGTGTCTGTGTATCTGAGTGTATTGGAGGGAGAGAAAAAGAGAGATTCATTTAGCTGTATTAGGCTGAAAGCTCCATTTGTTTCCCCAGGTAGCAGGAGGGAGCTGTTGAAGTGAACACTTTCTGGGAGACAAATTGGAGTCTCACCAATGCATTCCAAGTACATTTTCTACTTGAGACTTTACTTTGAGGATAGCTCCTCCATAATACAGTTTTTTTCTTTTTTTTTCTCCTTTTATTTCCTAAGTGGATTCTTTTTTTTTTTAGGACTAAGAAAAAACTTAAATTTGATATTTTCATTTTCTATATTCATGATTAGGAAAGCTCTTAGTAACTTGTGAGGAAAGTTTTTGTATGTGACTTTTCTATTTTTTGCTGTTGTTTTTCACCATATTTTTGATCGAAGAATTTTTAATGACTGTAGTTTTAACAGCTTATTCTCCATTGTGGAAAACCATTCTGCCACCTTCCCCCATCCCAGCTTAGGAGCCAGGATAGGGGAGTGGGGACCAAAATAATTTTTCTGTTGTCTCATACACCTGACCTTGTGTATAATTCATCCTGGCCATTTAGCAATTGGAAAGTAACTACATCTCTGCATAAGCTAGTTATAAATTGTTTTGTGTTATTCAATTATATGCCCATATGTGAATCCAGGAGAAAAAATTCAATGTAGATGGGAAAGCTAAGAAATTCTTGGTTTTCAAATAAATTCTTATTTGACAATTCCAAAAGATAGAAAAAAGACTAAATTTAATCATCTCTCAGTTTGCTCTCTTTTTAATGTGTACCATAGTGTCATCATTTAACACACTGGGAGAGCAAAGCAGTTTTCCAGGACCTGGCTTGATCATGTGTGTACCCTTCTGCTATATTGCAGATACTTAGTCATCTAGAAGAACCCAAGGGCTTTGTCAAACAGCCACATTAATAGATCTAAATGCTAAAATTGACCAGATGCATCCACTGCATAGTTGGTATCTAAATAAGCATATTCTAATCAAGGGTGTAGGCATAACCCTTTTGATAGGTATCACACAGGCTACTGAGTTCTTATTAAATATCAAGAGGGCATATACAATATGCTAGACACTATGCAAAATAAGATGGGGTCTTTGCCCATGAGGACTTTACATTTTCTTAGTGCTGCTGCTAAAACTTTATTCAGAATATTTTGGCTATTACAGTAAAGTTGGCCCAAAAGATTACTTGTCAACCATTTTTAGAAGCAGAGGGCGATACTAAAGTTTAGGCCATTGAAGACTTAGCTAGTTTACATTGTACTAGCTGTGCTATTAATAAATCTTTATTGGCTGTGTTAGGGGATGGGGATTGTACTGGTGATAACTTTTAGTGTTAGTAAAAGCAACCATTTTGTTCAATACGGTCTCCACAACATATCACCTTTGTCTTTCCATGGTGTCATACCTGCCACAAAGTTGGTCAAGAAAATCCACAATAAGTAAGGCTGTATAGTTTCTTTTCTTAATAGTAGCTCTTGTTCCTGCTCCTTATTTATGTCTTGTCATTCCCATCCTCAGGGGAATGGATTTGTATACCAATCTCTCTCCTTGTACCTGTGTAAAATATTCCCGAATTTTACCTTTTTATTTGCTAGTTTTATACTCATATTCAGAAACATCATAGCAATAGAAATATGGAGGATTAGATTAAAACTCATTTCCTCTTTCCAAAGTTGCCAAGTTACAATATTTCAGTTACAATATTCCAATGAAAAGAAATTGTTTGTATGCTAGCTAAGCTTCATAATCCCTCTGAATCAGGAGGTTTAACCGTTTTGCATGTTTATTGAACATGGGTCTGATTGAAAGGCCTTAAGGAAAAATGCATGATGCCCAAACAAGCAATAGTGGCACAAGCTCAATCTTGTAGAGTTAGAATCCTAATTATGCATGACTCAAAATGTCTAGTGAAGTACAGTTACTAGAAAACTGATATATGCATTTATACATAATGAAGCAATAATAACTATTAAGCTAATAGCTTGAATTTACTGCCTGAATCCTCAGTTCCCTTTTCTCTTTAAAAAGATGGCTTGCCTCCATCAATAACAGGAGGTTAGAGAATAAAAGAGGGACAGCAACGTGACCCTCAGGCTGGTTGGAAGCAGGAATAGCAGAACTTACCTTTGGTTTTTGCCTCTTATCTGGTTTATATTAGTCCCCTATGCATGCTTTTTGTAAATAACAGGGCACAAACTAAGAAGCATGTTGTGTCAATGAATGATTTCTTAATTGCCTCAATTGTAGTCAGAAAAGGTGCAGAGTTTCAGAAGGGGTAGGAGGGTAAGTGAAGCCCAACTGGTCTATAGAAAGTAATAACTGGGTCTATTAAGGTGAAAGTGGCCTGAGTAAAAGCCCAGAAAAATTAGTACTTTGAAGGTGAATAAACTCAATAAGTGCAGTGCACACATTTCAGGTGTTTGGTAGCCTTTTAATACCATATTTTCAGGTAACTAGCCACTTAGGCAGCAGTACTGAATGGTACTTGTGTTGCCCAGCAATAATGGCCCCCTGCAGCAAAGAAAAAAACAGTTCTACTTTGCAGGAATTGACCTGAAAATATTGTTACATCTGTGATTTTGTTTCTCTTTAGTCTATTGGTGTATTTCTTAATTTATTTGACTTGAAATAGATTTTTAGAGCCAGAACACAAAATTCTTTACACTTAATGGATGGATGAGTCAGTCCAGTAAGGTCCTTAAAGAACTCTTGCCCCTCAAGGAAATAGGTGAATTTATATATCCTCATTTCATTAAACAGATCTGCCACTAACTTCCTTATATAGAGAAAGAAAAATCAGATGCTCTTCATTTTACTGTAACCAGATTCTTGCATGGCTTTTGGGATAACCCCTAGAAGCATATGTGGTTAGAGCAGACAAACCAAGAATCATCAACTATAGGCTGTCAAAAGGAGTTTTATTCTCATTAAGAGTAGAAGTTCTATGTCTAAGCAAGTTTTATTAATATCACTCTGTTGCTTTGAGAGGCAGGCCTTCTGTCACTAAAAGACCAATTATAAAAGGGGGAAAATTTCAGTTAAGAAGGTCCTTCTCTCTGGCTTCAGAGATCAAGGTGGAGTCAGTGACTCTGAAAAGCATCTGACAGTTACTTCTGACAGTTTGTTTCCAGATACTGGTTGGAGAAGTTAAAGACTTATTAAGTTCATCAATTAGTTAAGATAGTATAGATAATTTAATATAAGTTCAACACAGTAGGCCCAGATAGGCCTGCTTTGCTGGGCAAGAAGATCCTGCTAAGAAAGGTAGTTAGAAGTAGGGTTCTTCAGAAATTTTAGAGGATTTGGATTTTAAGATGTAGTATAAGATTGAGATATTACTATCCTATTTCCTACCTCCTATTTCCTATCCCTTTCTTCTCTCCAAATAATAAGGATGCTGGTTAACCAGACAGCTCTCTGCAACTTTCATTAACCTCCACCAATAATAGTTACCTTATAACAAGCTAGTTATCACCCATAATAGCTTGGCGAGCCACAAAGATTTTGAATAATCTACAATTTTCCAAATTAGCAGTCAGTAATAGGCAGAAAGCAAACAATAACCATGGTACTCAAGACTATGGTTCAAATAATTCAGGAAGAGGTTCCATCATACCTCCAACAGCTACCATTGCCAAGAACTTCAGTGGATATAACATCTCACTGTTTTAGATATCCTGCAATTGCTACTGTTCTTTGGATTTTTTATTTTAACTGGATTAATCCAGGGATACTAACTGTACCTAATAGCCAAATTGTAACAAGAAAGAAAAAATGACTAAAAAGTGATCAAACTGAAATGAGGCTAGTATATCTGGAGGAGTATTGTACAGTTAAATGAAACTATCTCAAAACAAAATGAGATCATAACCAAATTTATCATACTGCCTCTACCACTGCTAATACTGATTCCACCAAGATAACTAAACTGAAAACACAGATGACACCATTCCCTGAGAAGTGCCAACTTTTAACCCATAAAATGAATTAGCAACTATTAGGCACCACAGACCAATTATCTCATGAGATATGGAGTGATTTAAGCAAAGAACCCCTTCCTTAGAGGTAGAGCCAATTGCAGTTATAAAAAGATAGAAACCATCTATAAGCAGTTCAATTTTGAATACTTATTGGACAAATTATTAATAAAAAGAGAAAGATATTAGTTTTACCCATGAGGCTTGGGGCACTATTCACTGGCTTAAAAATGACCTTCATTGGAATTTGAACTATCCTCATGACTACGAAAGATTATGCAAATCTAGAGAGGCAGTTATTAGGGTGATGAGAGAGTGTTCAGATAGACCAGGAACCTTGAATAAATTTGAGGAATTAAAAGCAGGAACTAGAGAATCCATCTAAATTTATGAACAGACTAATAGAATTAGGAGACATACGTTGATTTAAACATAACTAGAGAGGTGACAAACTTTTACTTCTCACAAAGATTCTCCCTCTTAAATGAGCAAACTTCTCTATAGTAGGGCACATCTCTCCATTGTTGGAAAAACTCCTTCCAAATAAAGGATAAAAATAATAATCTCTAAATGGTTCAGAATTGAATATCACTTCAACAAGTTTCTTCCCAACCCACGTTGGGAAGTTAAAGCCTTACTTAAGCCTATTTACAGTTTTTCTCAGCCACTTAATAGAATATCTGTGAAATCAAATTGGAAAATTAAGTATTTATTGATCTTGTCTTAAGAATATAGTAACTGTCAACCTTCGCTCACTCCTCCAGTAAATACTGGAATATGCTGCTCCTAACAAAACTTAATGTAGGACAGCCACATAGATAGTGCACCAGGCTTGGCGTCAGGAGGGCCTGAGTTCAAATCTGATCTGACACTTCTTAGCCGTGTGACTCTGGGCAAGTCACTCAACTTTAATTGCCTAGCCCTTGTTGCTCTTCTGTTTTAGAATTGATACTAAAACAGAAGGTAAAGGTTTAAAAAAAACAACAAAGATTTAATCTAGAATCTTTTATCTTCAAATTTATCAAGAATCTCTTGGACTTTATAGATTATTCTTTAAAAACAAAAGTTTATAAACAGAAGATCTTCCTTCTGAGGCCAGTTTACTTCCCTTGACCACAAAGTCATTTGTGTGCTGTGCCGTAGTTGTGATGTTGGGCTGTTTGTTTTTTTGTAGTAGTGGGGAGAAATATACAAAATAATAAAGAAATTGGAACACCACATGGCAATTGTCAATCTTTAAGTACCTATACTGTTCTTAAAGTTGTTTTGAAATTGTTCAGCTCTAAAATGTCAAATAAAATAAAACAATTTGGCGTTAGATTAGCAAGACCCCAACCCTTGAAGAGCTCACTTTATATACTCTATATTCTGTTGACCTTTTTTAGCTGCAGGAGAAATTGTTATATGGCACCGTGTTCTGTACTCCATTGCAGTTATTCTGTTTTACAAGGTAATGTTGTTAGAATTTCTCATTGTACATACCTGAAATTTTTCAAAAGGCAGCTTGCTTTTGTATCTATGCATCTTTGAGAGTTTGAAGAAGAGATTTTTATTCTTTTGATGATATAAAGAGGAACTGTTTTTAAAAACCTAAATTGGAAACTCTGCAACTATGTATGAAACTTTTGGGGTTTGTTTTTGGTCTTTTAGCAATAAAGCAGCATGGGCTAAGAATGCACTGAAACTTGACTTTGTGTCTTTTGTTATTTAGAATAGGTTTTGTAGGTGGAAAATTTGCCACACCTGAGCTACATTTCCCCAGCATCCTTTTAAGTATGTCCTCATTTGATGTACAGAGGCTTGGAAGATAAATTTGGCTGAGACCCACGCTGTTGGGGCTCTTTTTGGGTTTGATTTTGTTTAAAGTGTGGTAGGTGTGGTCTCTGGCTCTGGGCTCTATTCAGTTGGCTGAAGGAATCCCTTTCCCTCTCATTTTTCTTATAATTAAATCCTTTAATTTAAAATATCAGGAATATTCATTTTTACTTCTACAATTTTTGGCAACCACGAAGGGATTAAAATTTCTTCTCCTCCTGTGGTCTCCTCTCTCCCTTCTCTCTCTGGGAAACCTTTCAGAGTTTTTCTAGATTCATGGCCTACACTTGTCCACCAGGAGAGCCAGGCAGCTGTGCAGCAGAGCAGCTGAGTCTCTTCCCTTGCAGAGGCTGTTCATGCTGACTTTGCTGCTGATGTTTGCTGTTGCTACTACTGGTAAGCTTTAAACTCCCTGCCCCAACCCCAACCCAGAGGAGGAGGATCCCTTTTTCTCCTCACCAGGCAACTGGTCCTCCCTCCTAACCAAGTCCTTTTTCACCCACCCCACCTTGCTTCCTATACTTCCTTTTAGCTAAAATCTTTTCCCACTCCAGCTAAGAGGTGTTCTTGCCCCCAAATCCTTGCCTTAAAAACCTCCTCAACCCTGCCTTTGTAGCCAGATTCTCCATACTCCCACTTGGATTCTGGCATCTCCTCACCCCATACCTCCCAATTGCCTCTTCACCACTAGAGGCCATTATTGAGCACGAAGTTTTGCCTCTTGCTGAACTGCAGTAGCTGCTTGTATTTTTCTGAATATAACACCAAGCATCATGATTACTACTTTACAAGAAATCTTTTTGGTTTTCATTCATTTGGGAACCTTTAAATTTTCAGAATGCCTCCTCTTTATGTTGCTAGGGATTTTTTTTTTTTTGCCCATTCCTAAATGTTAAGGCACAAAAACTTATACAAAAAAATGCAAGCTAAAATGCAAGCTGACATTCAAATTCAGTTGGACAATTTTAAGCACTCCTTAAATGGTCCAATAGCAATAGACGATTCCATCTAAGATATATCCGATCTTTCCAAGCCTATTCCTGAGCTATAGAAAGAAGTTGATACTGAAATAGACATGGAAGACCTCTCTCCTATGTCTCAGATGGAAAACCACCTCTATCATATTGAGCAACTCCTGGCTAACCTTCTTTCCCCTGCTCCTTCTCCCTATGCCCCATCCTGCCCTGTCCCTTCTCCCACTCCACCACCAACCCTAGCCCCAAGAAAACCTTGTCCTCCTACCATACAAGTTCCTACCTGTACTACCTCATTATCCACACAGACACCTCCTATGAAACCACAACCACTGACCGATTCCTATGAAGGTCTTTTCCTCTTAAGGGAAGTGCCTATGGTACTACAAACTGGGGAAGTGTTAAAAGTAAAACATAGGCCTTTCACACCCCAGGATATAGAAGAATTTAAACACAATGTACCTACTTATGAAGATGAACCTTTCCTGTTAACAAATAAGATGGCTGATATAATCTTTTATTTTGATCCATCTTATAAAGATGTTGAACAATTTTCTCCATGTGTTTTTATCCGAACGTGAGAGGAATAAGATCATCTCTCATGTTAATAAAGCTTGAGGGCGCAATGCAGCACACTGGCCACCTGTGGATCCTCATTGAGACTATAATGATCATAATGAATACATGGAACTACATCATGCTAGGGATACCATTCTAAGAGCGATGTGAGAATGCTCCAAAAGATGGGATGCATGGACTAAATTCAAATGCCTTATACAATCCGATGATGAGACACCCTCTCAATTTATGGATAGGCTCATTGAGCTGGGAGCTAGGTACCTAGACCTTGATATTTCTATAGAAAGAGACATTAGACATATAAAATGATACTTTGTCAACAATTGTTGCAGAGTAGTTCAAGATTATTTTAAAACACATTGTCCAAAGTGGTCTGAAATGGATATTAATGAGTTGAGGTGAATTGATGCATGTTTTTAAAGGCAATAAAGAAAAACAATCAGAAACTAATGATTTACTAGAAAAGATCCAGAAAAGAAAACATTTAACAGAACTGATAAACAAGAAAAAGATCATGATACTTAATTAATGGCACTTGTCCCTCTATAAGAACCTAACTATTGATCCCTTACTTGCCATTTCTGTGGAAAGAAGGGCTACATAATGATGAACCGTAGGAATTTCTTCCAGGCAATGAGAAATAATATCTACTGGAACAATAATTTCAAAAACAACTATAGGAACTTCAGTAATTTCAGGAATCATAACTTTAAGAATGATTACAATTATAGAAATTTAAATCAACTGATAAATCAAATGACCCCTCAACAGTATATATTAAGTGGATCCCATCTCCGAACTCTCTGGGTGCTAATGCCCATCCACGTGGAGCAGAATAAGATAAGAGGTCCATTTCTCTAGCATATAAATGCGTACCCAAAAAAGTTTGGAGTATGGCAACTTTCCACCAATTATTTAAATATTATGAGACTTTTGCTCAATGAATATGTCTAAATCAGTGATTCCCAAAGTGGGCGCTACCACCCCCTGGTGGGTGCTGCAGTGGTGATGGCCACAGGTGCATTTGGGGGCAGTAAATAACTGTAAGGGGGCGGTGATAGTATGTGACAGGGGGCACTAAGTAATATTTTTTCTGGAAAGGGGGCGGTAGGCCAAAAAAGTTTGGGAACCACTGGTCTAAATCAAGGAAAAAACTGACCACAAAGGAGCACAGAAATTAACCTGCAAAGTGCAAAAGAAGCACAAAGGTAAAAGAGACCAAACCAGTCCTATGGGGATTGATGACATTCTGTGCAAAGAGCACAAGAACTAAATCATGTGTGAGACTGGACGTTGCAGCTGTTTAACATGTGTTAAATGCAGGAATTCCTTGTACCACACTCTTTATCAAGTATATAACATCAATTATTCTGACTCCATTATCCTGAAAAGCAAGGTAAAGGGTCAGACCAGTGAATACTATTTCCCGTTTCTCTCGAGATCTAGTCTCTTTTTCTATTTTCTTTCATTATGTGGCAACTTAATGTAGTCCAGACTGTTGAATTGGGTTAGTAATGATTGTCGATGCAGGCTTATGGGACATGAATCAGTATAAGAACCTGTTGTGATTTGTGAATTTTTTTCTTTCTTCCTAGAATTTTCACATGTTTGATATTTTATATTTCACTCAGAGGTTATTTTAAAAATTTCTTTGGATTCTTTAATGTTTTTGATAATTGATTCATATGTCTTATTAACCCACCATGTATCCCTCTGTGATTCTTATATGCATCCTTGTATCTTCCTCAGAGGGGAATATGTTATTATCCTCCTCAGGTGGGACTATGTTATTGTGAATTTTTCATTTTGAATTTGAGTTTAATTTAGAACAAGAGACTACCTCCCAGAATCCAGAAGGTGAACTTTTTGGAGAAGGCACCACGAAAGATGCCTGCAGAGAACACATGCTGCTCCAGGAGTTCCTGAGCAAACTGAATGTGCAGAATTGAACTTTGGGAGGGGGTTGAATACATTTTCCTATATGTACTTTATTGTACCAAAGGGGACTGCCCCCTAATTGGTTTTTGTTCTTAATTCCCTTTTGTTTCCTTATCTCCAAGTTGTTTGTATTTTCCCTGTGTAAATATTGTGTATACCTTAGTTAAATTATGTTTAAAATGATCCATTGGGGAGACTGGTCTCCCAAAAGATCATAGGGGAGGAATGTGCAGGTGGAAAATTTGCCACACCTGAGCTACATTTCCCCAGCATCCTTTTAAGTATGTCCTCATTTGATGTACAGAGGCTTGGAAGATAAATTTGGCTGAGACCCACACTGTGGGGCTCTTTTGAGGCTTTGCTTTGATTAAAGTGTGGCAAGTGTGGGTCTCTGGCTCTGTGCTCTGCTCACTTGGCTGAAGGAATTCCTTTCCCTCTTGTTTTTGTTATAATTAAAATATCAGAAATATTTATTCATTTTTACTCCTATAAGGTACCTTTGCAGGTGTTCTACAAATGATTGGGAAAATGTGATTTGGAGTTTGGGGAAATGAGAAGAAAGTTCCTAATGAGGGACAGCTAGGTGATTCACTGGATAGAGCACCAAAACTAGAGGTGAGGGGTCCTGTGTTCAAATGTGGAAATGGGAGGTCCTAAGTTGGAATCTTTTTGAAAGCTATTTCTTCATCTCCTGATAATCTGATAAGGATGGCTTAGTTGATAAAGAAAGAGGCAGGAGATGATCTTTCTGTTAGCTCGTGGCTGCTTCTCTGTCTCTCACAGTGAGCTTAGGATTTTATTTTTATATTGTATACCAAACCCAATTCACACACACACACACACACACACACACACACACACACACACACACACACACACAGGCACTTCGCAGTTGCGCAGAAATACAGATTATGTCATATCAAAGCACAAAAAAATCTCATTGGCTTCAAAATAGAACAAGGCCAAGGTTGAATTTTGGCTGGCTTATTATCAGAAAGCTACATCTGGAAATACTTTCTCAGGGGTGAATAGCCCCCACTGGAGAAGGTTTTGTCTAGATTTGACCTTGACTGTCTAAAACCAAGCAATTGTATTTCTGACCAAAGGAGAGAATGTTTTCCAATAAGGCTATAATGTTTTTCAATAAGAAAAGGTATGGATTATAAAAGGGGTCAAAAGAGGAGTCTCAGATTTTTATCTATTTGAGGCTGTTTCTCTTATTGGCCTCCCACAGAATCTGGCCTCAGAAACTTCCTGGCTGTATGACTCTGGACAAATCACTTAATCCCAACTGCCTAGCCCCTTGTCACACTTCTGCTTTGGAACCAATACTTGGTATTGAAGGTAAGGGTTTTAAAAAAAAAGTCTTAAGGAATAAGATGATTCAAATTATAGAACATTTAAAATAGAACTCAATATCTCCACCTCTCCCCCTGAATACATCTCCAGTTACCCAGGCTTGCTGTCTCTCTGGCTGACTTCCCATACCCTACATTTCTGATCTGTTGATGAGGAAACCAGGTGGCAATTCAGTAAATAAAAGCACTGCCTTTCCTCTTTCTTTTTAATGTTTTCCTTCTGTTTGCATTGTTATGTATCTTTTTTTACACATTTCCCCCCACATTATGGCTTCTATTAGAATGTAAGCTTGAGGATGAGGGATGGTGTTTTTGCCATTCTCTAGCCCCAATATGGTACCTGGCACAAACAATACCACCCGTATGAATAGCTCACATTTACATAGTACTGTCAAGTTAATAAAACCCTTTTTTCTCCACAGCTTTGTAAGGTAGATAATAAAAGTCTGAACTTGTCTGCATTTTACAGAAAATCATAGGTAAAATCCCAGGGATCATACAGATAGCAAGAGGGGGGAGCTGTGTAGTGGAATTTTACAGCAAATTTCTCTAGTAAAGGTCTTAATTTTCAAATATATGGGGAGGAAACTGGGCCAAACTTATAAAAATAAAAACCACTCCTCAGTTGATTAAAGATCAAAGGATATGAATGAGCAATTTTTCAGAAGAAATAAAAGCTACCAAGTGAAAAAAATGCTCTAAATAGCAACTAATTAATTATGTAAATTAAACAACTCTGAGGTACCATCATCTCACACCCATTAGATCAGCTTATAGAACAACAAGAATATGACATGCTGGAGGGAGAGTGGAAAAATAGGGACACTGTTGGGAGTTGTGAACTGATCCAACTATTCTGGAGAACAATTTGGAACTGTGCCCAAAGAGATTTAAAACTGTGAATACTATTTGACCCAGCAAAAGAGAACAAAGAATACTTACATGTACAAAAATATGTTGTTCGGTTATTTTAAAAAAATTATGTCCAACTCCATGACTTCATCTGGGGTTTTCTTGGCAAAGATACAGGAGTACTTTGTCATTTCCTTCTCCAGCTCATTTTACAGATGAAGAAACAAATAGGGTTAAGTGACTTGCCCAAAGTCATTGTGTTGTTTGGAATTCAGGGAGGTGCCATTTAAAAGTATTTACAAACTTCCTGTGGACATGTGGGGGACTTTGAGACTACATTTTCCGTGATCCAATGGGTTTCCAGTTTCTGACATGATTACATCAGACAACGGGGAACCAACATAGAGCTTGACTTAAATTTAGGGGTGGAGCGGAGGCTCTCTCTCTCTCTCTCTGGCGTACGAGACTAAGGAAGATGGGTGGAGATATGGACGGGCAGCATTTTAAAAAAGTCAGGCGTGGTCGTATATAATTTTTAACATGGCTTTAATTAAATTATTATTTTCCCTCATAACTTTAGCCTTTATCATTTTTAATTTTTAATCATTACATCATACAGCTTGTAAGTGTCTGAATCTGAATTTGAACTCAGGAAGATGAATCTTCCTGATCCCAGGTTTAACACTATCCACTGCACCACCTAAGCTACCTCCAAAGATATTTATAGCAGTATTTTTTGTTGTGTGAAGAACTTGAAAACTGAGGGGATCCTGACGGATTGGGAGATGGCTGAATAAGTTATAGCTGACTGGCAAATTCCTTTGTAATAAATAAATACACAGCACATCATAATTTTTTCCATGTTCTTTTAATAACTTATAGCTTTAAAAAAATAAGTGTTCTGTGAAGATTAATAGATAGGAAAAATAAAAAATGCAAGAAACAAAATGCAGTATGTCAATATTTACACATACAATTACTTGGTATAGGGTTAAAATTTAATTACAAATGTCTCATTTACTTTCAATTAATACTTCAAACAAAAGACACATTTTGAGGACATTCATGTATATTAAGTTTGGGGCACATATAGCCCACTATAATTACTAATAACCATTGAACTTATATTGTCATTAAACATTTTCTTTTATTAAAAAAGCTGACATTGATAAGCTGAAAATGTTTTTTAACCCTAACTATTCTGAAGCACCACAAAATGGTTAACATCAAAGGGAAGTTTCAATCAGCTTATCTGGTAAAAAATGTTCTTGAAGACAAATTACTTTATAAAATTTGAATCTTGAGGTATATTCCTGGTTTTTGGAAGCTTTGTCCTTATCTCCTTACTTTCCAGTTTCAATGTATGAATATGTCTGGTTAATCAAAACAGAAGGATAACTTAGTTTGGAGAAAGTGTCTTTTTATGTCCCAGAAATCGGCCAAAGTCAAGACAGGATGCCACAGGCACCATTAAATACTTCCTGAACTCCCAGTACAGGATGCACTTACTCTTCAAAGTTTGTTTCTGATTCAAATGTTACTCTAGCTCTACGTCCAATGGTCCATGGATTATTGTCTTCAGATCCTGAATTATTGTTGTTAAGTTTGAGTCCATCATCAGAATCTTCTCTTTTAGCTAGGAAGCAAACAGTAATCCAAAACATTCAGCATGCATTAAGCTATCTGGTGGTAAAAAAGCATACTTACATATAAGTGAAGTCATTGACAATACCTTTTCTTTTTAAACCCTTACCTTCCATCTTAGAATCAGTTCTAAGTACCAGTTATAAGGCAGAAGAGCAGTAAGGGCTAGGCAATAGGGCTTAAGTGACCTGTCTGGGATCACACAGCTAAGAAGTATCTGAGGCCAGATTTGAACCTAAAACATCCCATCTCCAGGACTGGCTCTATTCACTGAGCCACCTTACTGTCCCAAGGGCTTATTCTTTCATGCTCCTCAATACCCTGGACATATTTCTGGATTTCTCATGGCTCCTTTTAATTTTTCATTTCATAGCATTTTTTTTTAATTAGCCAAAACTGATTTTTCATTGCCAATTTCAGACTATCATTCTGACACCATCATTACACAGCACTGCTTCTTTGGGTTCTCTGCCTCCTTCAGGATCACACAAACCGAATTCTTGGGACAGTCATGTTCTGGACTCCTTGTCTTTTCTCCCTCTTTCTCAAGGAAATCAATGCCTAGAGCTCACCATCTTCCTCTTAGTTCTCATACCTGGGAGGACTTCAGGAAACATACTGGTATCTTTTAAAATACCCTGGCTTCCCCATTTTGCTTCCCATCTCCTACTCATTAGTATGTCTCCATCTCTGCCACCCTAAGGGAAAGTCATATCTCAGATCTTATCATCCTCCCTCATTGGGGTATCTCCAGGATCTTGAACCCTGTATTTCTTCTCTCTGATCATAACTTCTTCATATCCCTTCAGTCTCTCTACCTGTCTGCCCCACTCTTCTTCATCCTCACCATGTCTTAAAGTTCCTCCAACCCTCCCTGTTTTGCTAGGTCAGTGCTTATACTAGTTTTACATTTTTCTCCAAACACAGTCTTGGCTGAAGATTTCAACTATTTCACTGCTAAATCTAATGCTTTTTCCTCAGCTTCCAACTTCTTGATTTTTCTTTTAATTAATTTCTTAATTAATTACTTTTTTCAAATGAAAAGAAAAATCCATGCCCTGGGAGTGAGGAGGGAAAGAACAGGCATCACGTATCCTCAGTGACTATCTCTTCTAGGACGAAAGAGAACCTCACTCCAAAGAACTCCAACTCCACCTCTATAAAGAGAGTTGCCCCAAGTTTCCAAACATTTTGCTTTCTGTCCCCTACCATGCCCTCTACAGTCTATGTTCTGACCAAGCTAGTTTATTAGTGCTTCATCTCCTACCTTTATTCCTTAGATCAATTATCCATTATTCATGAAATGTACATCTTGCCTCAGCCTCCTAAGCTTTCTTCAAGTTCTGGTGCCACCACCTCCTACCTGAAACCTTTCCTAAACCATGTATTTACTAATATGTATAGATGCTGTATCCCTTGGATAGAACATACAGTTTCATGATACAGACTGTTTTATTTTTGACTTTTTATCTCTAGCCCCTAGCACATAGCTGGCCCTTAAGAAATATTTTAAAAATTCAAAGCTATCTACCCAAGATCCATTTCTATTAGTTCATATCATCAAGAGGATTATATTCAAAAAAGAAACATATCACAAGATGAAAGCTTACCTTTGAAATTTCTTCATTTAGACGCTTAATGGGAAATTCCATCTCTGTTGCATTTACTATAGATTTTGTTTTTAAAAGATAGCTGTAAGAACACAATCAAGTCATTAATATTATGTTTCCTTTATGTAACAGGGTAGGTATATTCCAGCAACACTGCTTATAAAATCAATTAATGTAGAGCAAATTCTACATTATTACTGACCATTATAAAACAGAGGCCAGAGGAGGGACTGAGGGATCTAAGGTCATAGTGAGAATAAAGAAAAATTTCTGTCATATGACAGATAAAAGGAAGAGTAGAATTTAGGTGGGAAATGACAATAGTGGAGAGGAATAAGGTATGGCAATAAATAAAATAAGGAATAAGGTAATTCTTGGGATCCTATGAAGAAAAGAAACCCAGGTCCAATTAGTGGCACCAGGAAAGTAGCTACTCTCATTCCTTACCACCAATTCCCAACTTACCCCCCACCCCATCCACCCTATCCCTAATCATAATAGCTTTCCCTCAGTGTAGGTATTTCTGAGCCTAAAATTTGGAGTGTTTACTAACACCAGGTAAGTGAAGACTGATTTGGGCAGAGGGTGTCTCTGCTCCCAAATCCCTGCTATGGTTATGGGGAATGATATACTTCTGGCATCTCTGAAAGATATTTCTGGAAGAAACGCTACTACATATGGCAACATGGTTGTATAGTACAATAAGTACAATACCTTAATACAGATATATTATGGCTTAAATAGGCCAGGTGGAAGGCTTATCACTATAACACTATATAAAAAATGTCTTTGCAAAGTGCTAAATTACTTAAGGGTTATATTTTTAAACAAATGTTACAAAGTATTTTTCCTTCAGTGAGAAGTAGCACGTTATAGAAAAGAGCATCGGACTCTGAGGAGGCCTGGTAACCCATTCACTAAATGACCTTAAACAAGTCATTTAACCTAGGTATTTGCAATACCTACTGCAGTTTTTGAAAGAAAAATGTAAACTTTAAAGCACATAAAAATGCAGGTTCAGAGGATTATCAGATTTAAAACTAGAAAGAGCCTTAGAACATCTAGAATAACCCATTCAGTTTACAAATTAAGAAACTGAAGTCCCATTCTTGTCATTCAGTTTTGCTTTTGCTTGTCTCTAGAAATTATAAGTGGCTCTACAAATTGTTCTTGAAGCAATATGTTAATAACAACATACCTACTAAATTGGTGATCTTTGAGAAATTATAGTCAATTTTAAATGATTCTAATAAAGAGATGTAATATAAATACCACACAGGACACTATAAAACAGCAGTAATATAAAATTATTAGTGCTTAATTGCTACTCTAGAGCCAACCTCAACCCTATCTAGTACAGGCCCATGAGGAGAGGTGCTCAGAGCACCAAGGGAAAGACAGTAAACTCTGGGGCACAATCTTGATTATAACCTGCCCACAATCCCTCTACATCAGGGTTGGTAGATGTACAAGAATGGAATCTCAGTTGGCTGTTTTCTGTGGTAGTTGTTGGGAAGCAAGGGGAGGATTAGTTTTCTATTTTCCCGCCTATCAGATTGCTGCTACTGGTATTTTTTGGACTGGATTTCTCCAACAGAATGATGGCTCCTGAACTCTATTCCACTAATGAGAGTCATGAAAATTTTGACTTGCTGTTTCTGACCAGCAGCAGTTCAATCTGCCTTAGGCAGCCCATGATGGGTGGTGGTGGTGGTGGTGGTGGTGGGGGACCTATTATCTTGATGGTAAGCTTGGTGGTACACACATCCAATCAGCATTAGCCCATCTGTAGAGAACCAGGCCCAGAACTCCAATAGCAGGTCAGTCATGTGCCCCTCTACCCCTACCTACTGCCTGCATTTTGACAGCTTCCACAGTGACTGGTGGAGCTACTTGAGCTCAGTTCAATAAAACCAGTAATATCATTAGCATTGCATATATCCTGGAGAGGCAATGTGGTGAAACTGATAATAAAATTCTGGTCTTGGAATCAATGAGATGTGGATTTAAATCCTGCCTCAAACTTAAATTTTGTGACTGGGGCAAGTCATTGGACTGTTTTGTCTCCTTATCTACAAAAGGACAATAATAATACTTGTACTACCTACCTCAAAGGGTTGTTGTGAGAAAGTGCTTTGCAAAGTTTAAAATATTGCTGTTAAGTACACTTCAGTTATTTCTTATTTTTACTAAGACAAAACCTCAATTCTAATACTATTAAACCAATTTTTTTCTCTAGAAAGGATTTTTACAGAATTGTGGTCATGCACTTCCATAATTCTGTATGCCCCTTTCTGGAAAAAAGCTATGTAAAAAACCACAAACTCCATACTATTTACATATTGTTTTAAAATATGTGATTTATCTTTGTGGTGGCAAAAAATTGGAAAATGAGGGGAGGCCCTCCGATTAGGGAATGGCTAAACAAATTGTGGGTATATGTGATGGAATACTATTGTGCTCAAAGGAATAACGAACTGGAGGAATTCCATGCGAACTGGAACGACCTCCAGGAATTGATGCAGAACAAAAAGAGCAGAACCAGGAGAACATTATACACAGAAACTGATATACTGTGGCACAATCCAATGTAATGAACTTCTCTACTAGCAGCAATGCAATGACCCAGGACAATTCTGAGGGACCTATGAGAAAGAATGTTATCCACATTCAGAGGAAGAACTGTGGGAATAGAAACACAGAAGAAAAACAACTGTTTGATCACATGGGTTGATGGGGATATGATTGGGGATTTAGACTCCAAAATGATCACCCTAGTGCAAATATCAATAATATGGAAATAGGTCTTGATCAATGACACATGTAAAACCCAGTGGAATTGCATGTTGGGTACAGAAGGGGTGGGAGAAGGGGAGAGAAAGAACATGAATCTTGTAACCATGTTAAAAATAATCTAAATTAATTAAATAAAATCTTCCAAATTAAAATAATAATAATAATAATATGGAAATAGGTCTTGATTAATGACACATGTAAAACCAAGTGGATTTGTACATCATCTATAGAAGGGGGGTGGGAGAGGGAAAGAACATGAATCTTGTAACCATGGAAAAATATTCTAACTTAATTAATTAAAATTTCCCAGGGGAGAGAGGGGGATAAATAAATAAAATAAAAGCCCTTCACAAGCAAAAAAAAAATATGTGAATTATATATGTATGCTAATATAAACATCCTCTGCTTTTGAGTTCCTTTTGGATTTCTTTTACTTTGATACTCTTTTCTCTTTTGATTTTATGGCTGTTGTTTTTAATGTAATCATGGTATATATTCAAATATCACAATCTATTTGGCTATTTCTCCCAATCATTGCATTTATGTTATTTCTAATTATTTTCCCATTACAAATATATTCCATACATGAACATTTCCATACATCCACAGTACATGAGACTTTTAGAAAAGTCCATCTGACCCAACTCCATCTGTTTATAGATAAAAAAGACTGAGGAGATCCAGAGAATAATCTGCCAAAAACCAGAGCCCTACTAGTGGGAGGGCCAGGCCTTGGTCTCAGTTCTTTTGATTCTTGACCCAGTGCTCTTTAACTGCTTCACTTAATTCTGAACAGAAATTTCATCATGGCAGAAACTAGAAACTGGTTTCCAAACTGTAGGACTACCGGATTTTATTACCTTGAATCTGCTGATGGAAAGGAACTATAAAAATCATGTGTTTTTAATGGAGTTAAAGGATGTCACTAAAAAAAGAACTGGCAAAATAAAATGTGAATTTTCTGCCTATTCAATACTTGAGAACCTAGCTCATATGCTCAAATTAATTAGATGGAAAAAACAAATGATTTCTTTAAGAATAATAATGATAGTTAGTACTTATGTAGTGCTTTTAAGTTTTATAAAGCACAGCATATTACCTCATATTTCTTGCACTATTGAAAACAATGAGGGGGCAGCTAGGTGGCTCAGTGGATAGAGCCTGAAAGAGATTCAGGCAGGTCTTAGCCTCGGGAGCATCAGCTCTGGTGGGATTCTTGGTGTTCTTGGCCTTGTGTGCATTGAAGGCTCTCAGCAGTTTTCAGTGTCTTTTGGCTCTTTGGAATTCGACTTCCTACACTGGAGACTCAGGCTGAAGAGGGACGCTTACTCAGGTGAGACTCTTGCATCCTAGGCGAGAGAAACTGCCCTTTTTGGTTTTTGGTTGCTGGACCGTCTGACTGGAGACACTCTTGTGGACTAGTGAGATTCACATTCGGATTTGTGGCCTAGAGGCACTAGGATTAGGACTTAAAGTATTTTTAGCTAAGTGATATTTTCTAACCTTCCTATATTTCCCACTTTAATATCTCTACCTTGCTGTAAATAAAGCTACTAAACAGACTACTACTGACTCATAGTTTAATTTTTATAAACAGCAACCACAACAACTTCTTTTTCACTCATAAATTTAGTCAAACTATTTTTAACCCCTACACATTTATAGGCCCTGTTCTTAATTTAGTTCTTGAACTTCATCCCTACCACAAAGCATCCTTCTCCCCTGAACATTTTCATTTATTTAATAAAAATTAAAGTCTACTTACCACACAATGCTGTTCTTAAAAAGGCAGAAAAGACCCTTCAAGTCAGAAAAGGCAGCATATGTAGAATAAAGTCTGAAGCCTACAGAATGTCCACAAGACTGGCAGAATAAAGGGTTGTAAGTACTGGGGAGAGGAAAAAAAAAAGGACAGTACTCCAGAAGATTAGAAAAATTGTAACACAAAAGTTAATCAGTCTCAGGAAGCAACTCTGTTTCCACTGTCCCCTTCTACCATCCACTTCTTTTTTTCCTTTTTTAATTTAACCCTTACCTCTGTATCTTAGAATTGATACTAAGTATTGGTTCCAAGGCAGAAAAGTGGTAAGGGATAGGCAATGGGATTGCCCAGGTCACACAGCTAGGAAGTGTTTGAGGCCAGATTTGAAGCCAGAAGTTCCAGTCTCCAGACCTGGCACTTTATCCACTGAGCCACCTAGCTACCCCTCTATCATCCACTTCTGGAACCATAATCAAATTACTTTTGTCAATGCTCCTAGAAAGAGTGTGTCAATCTAGCCTCCTAAGGTCTACTGACCATCCTTATAATTTTCCAGACCAACTTCTCTCTCCCTTAGCCACCATTCCCCAATATGTATTCTCTTACTCATTCGAATACAAGCTCTTAAAGGCAGGGGCTATTTTTGCTTTTGTGCTTAGTATATCATGAACAAGTAATAAGTGCTTTTTCATTCATTCATTGCATTGGCATAAAAATACAGCCAGTCATTAATCATTTATTAAGTGCCTACTATGTACCTGCCCCAACACCTCCCCAGGGAGTACCTCTACCCCTTATCCTTTCCTTTCATAGGACAGGAGGCTTCCCACTTGACATGGGGCTGATGCTGCTGAAATGCAATTAAAGCAATTGATTTTCTAGTGCTGGTATTTATTGACTACCGTGCAGAAGGGCTATCTTTCTATTCACATCAAACCTGTGCTGAGTGCTAATGAAAAAAGATAAAGATAGTCCCTGCCCTCAAGCAGCTCACAATCTAATAAGGGAACAGGTAGGTAGTAGGTAAACAATTAATCTTGTAAAACAAGGCAGGATGAATTGGAGATAATTAGTAGAAGTCCCTAGGATTGAGAAGGATCAGGAAAAAGGCTTCCTGTAGTAGGTGAGATTTTAGCTGGGGCTTGAAGAAAGCCAGGGAAGTCAGAAGATAGAGATCGGGACAGAAAGAATTCCAGGCAGGCAGGACAACTAGACCAGAGATAGAGCATCTTGTTGGAGGGAAGCAGAAACCAGTGTCACTGTATGCTACATATTAGGGTGGGAGGTAAGTGGGGAAGGTGGAAGAAGATGGAAAAGTTAGGAGTGGGTCAGGTTATGTTGAACCCCAAAAGATTTACATTCGACCTTGGTGGTGATAGGAAGCCCCTGGAGTTGGCAGAATGGGGTGGTAACACAGTTAGACCTTGACTTTAGAAGATCAACATGGCTAAATGGAGGATGGACTGGAGGAGGGACAGGCTTGGGGCAAGGAGCCCTACTAGAAGGCTACCCATAGTTCTGGCCTGAGGTGAGGAAGGCCTGTACAAGGCAGGGTTAGATGAGAGAAGGGGAACTATACAAGAGATGTCACAAAGGCAAAACCAATAGTACTTGACCACAGATTTGGATATTGTGGGAGGGTGAGAGTAAGTGAGAGAGGTTGACACATAGGTTGGGAGCTTGGCAGTTCTCTCAATAGTAATAGGGAAGCCAAAGGTGAAATTTGAAAGGGGGAACAGTTAGGGGAAAAGATAAATTCAGGTTTGGACATTATGGAGTTTAAGATGTCCAATAGCTGTCTATTAGAGATAATAGACTAGAGGTCCAGAGAAAGGTTATGACTAAATAAGAGAATATAAATAATAAATTAAAATAATCAGCATAGAAATAACAACTAAAACCATGGGTAAGCTAGCCTAATGAAAGAAATGTCAATAATGACTGCAAACATCAATCCTAGATGTGTTTTAATTGTTATAATTATAATTGAAAAGGTAAGAAATTATACAGTAGCATCAATTATACAAAAGATTTAGGATCACAAATATTACAGTATAAACTTGCCATCATTATGCCAATTCCTAACTGAAGGGGAAAAAAATGAAACCAAACTTCTCCTGGTCCTGCCAATAGTCCTCAAAGAACCTCATTAGAATACTGACAATAAAGTGAAAAACAACTTTATTTGAATACAATGATAATAATATAAGACCAGTGGCATTCAAGGCCCTTTACAAACTGGATCTAATCTACCTTTCAAGCCACATTTCCCACATACATCCAGCCCAAATGAACTTAACACACAATCTCAGAGTTGGATGGCACCTCAGAAACCAATTTAATTTAATAAGAATTTCCTGAACATTTGCTGTGTGCTGGGAAAAAAAAGACAAAAATCAACCAGTCTCTCTGGTCAAGTGTAGAATCCTGCTCCATCTAGTAGCTGGCAAGTGGTTAGTTGTCCAGCCTTTTAGTTAAAGATTTCCAATAAAGGGAGCAGCTAGGTAGCACAGGCTTGGAATCAGGAGGACCCAGGTTCAAATTTGATCTCAGATACTTCCTAGCTTTGTGATCCTGGGCAAATCATTTACCCCTGTTTTGTCTACTCCTTGCCTTTATGTCTTATAGTTGTTACTAGGATAGAAGGTCATGGTTGAAAAAAAAGAAAAGCCCTTTGTCTTTAACATTCATAATTGGCATTAGTTAAGTTTGAACTCTAATGCTCAAGGCATTATTATTTTAGGGATCACTTGTGACTCTATTCGTAGTTTGTATCTATTACACACACACACACACACACACACACACACACTTTGGATGATGTGTTTTCCATATACTCACATCAATTTTTTAAGGTAATTTTTTCTTTTTTTCCTCATCAAAATTATTTCTGACTTTGCCTTCATAATTTCATTATTGGGAGTTCCCTATTCTTGAGTTTACCAGTTCCTATAGTTTTTAAAGCAAGCGATATAATCTGCCCTTTCTCTGAACCCACTGAAATTTGCTCTAATCCCAAAATGTAAAGTCCTTATCAGGCTAGCTTATTTTTCTCCTCTCATGAACTCTATGATAGAACGGTCATTTGACCCCAAGATGCCCATCATGTCTACTTCAGCAATCATTTCTTTTTTAATGGCTAGATATGACCTGGGGAGTTACAAAAGAACTGTGTTTAAATCCTGCTTCAAGATTTATGACAAAGGAAGCTCTCCACCTCCAGAGAAAAAACCGGTAGAATCAGAATACAGATGAAAACATGACTTATCCCTTATTTATTTGGGTATATGATCTGGGATTTCAGTTTTATAAGATTATTCACTTGCAAAAATGAATAATATGAAAATGTTTTGTGTGACAATACATAAGCCAGGTTGAATTGCTTGAGAGGGAAAAAGACAATTTGGATCATATAACTTTGGAAAACTTATGTGGAAATCTACTATCCCCCCCCAAAATAAATAATAAAATAAAAAGTGCCAGTCCAAAGAAAATCCTACCTCAAACACATTAGGTGATAATCTTTATTTGCATCAGTTTCCTTATCTGTAAATTGAGGTGCTGGACTCAGTGACCTCTAAGTTCTCTGCTAGCTCTAAATCTATGATCTTATGTCTACAATAACGTTCCCTTTATTACCTTCTCCATCTTGGAAGGATGAAATTATTAAGACAAGTCATGAATTTTGTAGCTGCTCTGCTTTTGGCAGAGAGAGCTCCAGCAGATGTCATGATTTCATGCTGGGTCTGTCAAGTTTCCTGAACAAATTGCTCCTTCTGTATAGGTAAATCTATAACACAGATTTATATATAAGGAAGTTAGCCTAGCAGTACTAGATCTCAAACTGCATTACAATTCAGTACACATCAACACAATCTTGTACTGAATAAGAAAGTGTTGTGGCAGTAGAGTAAATTAGGTACACAATACATCATCTAGCAATCTAGTGTTTGATAAACTCAAAGATCCAAGCTTTTGGGAACTCACTATTTGACAAAAATCATTTGGAAAACAGTTTGCAGAAACTAAGTATTGACCAACATTTCACATGATAAGGTAAAAATAGTACAAAGGATGCTATTATAAGCAAACTAGGGGAGCATGGAAAATTATACCTGAATGGAGAAGGGAATAATTTATGGACCAAAGAAGAGACAGAGAGCATTACAATATAGACAATGGATCATTTTGATCCAATATGGCCAAGATTAGAAGGAAAGCAGAAAACTGGGAAAAACTTTTACAGCAAGTTTCTCTGATAAAAGCTTTTATTTCTCAAATATATAGAAAACTGAGTCAAATTTATAAGCATATGAATCATTCCCCAATTGACAAATGGTCAAAAGATATGAACAGGCAGTTTTCAGAAGAAGAAATCAAAGCTACAGTCATATGAAAAAATGGTCTAAATCAGTACTGACTGGAGAAATACAAATTAAAATAACTCTGAGGTACCAGCTCATGCCCCATTTCAAACAATTAGTACCTACCTGCCCAGAAGAGCACCTTCAATGCCAACCAGTAAGGATTTATCCAAAATGACATTATTTGTGATTCCTGGGGAGAAAAACACTAATAAGAATCTGACTCTCTACTAGTATTAATTGGATTTCTCCCATCTACCATCTTCTAGCCTGGTTCATTCCTACTTCACCTTTTCCAAGAAAACAGCAAACAATTATTAAGCTCCTTTTAGATGCAAGAAACTGTGTGTTAGGCTGTGGATACAAAGACAAAAGGAATAAAAAAAGAGTCCTTGACCTCATACTATACTATAGGTACACAACAAAAGGGATGATTTGAGAGGGGAGGTAACACTAACAGAGGTTATCAAGGAAAGATGGGTCCTAAACTGAACCTGGAAGTTAAAGGCTGGGCAGACCAAGCTAAGGACTGAGTATATTCCAGTCATGAGAAAAGGTTTATATGAAAGTACACAAATGTGAAGTAAAATATTTGGCCAATCTTCACTTTGGTTGGAACTTAAAAGAAATAAGTGTGGAAAAATAGGTCAGAAGCAGTTTGTGGAAAAGGAAATGAAAAAGCTGAGGATTTTATATTTTTTCCTAGGGGCAAAAAGAATCAATAAATGTTTCTGAGCAGGGAAGAGTCAGGTCTGTGTCTGAAGTTTGGCAGGTCTATGGAGGGCATGTTAGATCAGGAAAAGTGTAGAAAGAAAGCTATTAGGAAGCTATTGTAATAGAGGGAGTAAATTGTAATAGATAGAGAAGACTTGAACTTGGACGTTGAGTGTGGGAAAGGAAAAAACTGGAGAGATGGCTAAGAGCATGCTGTAGAACGACTGGTTCATTATATGTAGGGGTAGGAAGCAGTGAGAGAGAAACAAAGACAAGAACACATCCTAGGTTACACCTTACAATCTTCAAAGTACATGGGCAAATTTGAAGGGCAGGGTTGGAGAAGAGTGGGAAGTAATTGGTTCCATTTGGAACACATTAGGTTTAGATACCTGGTGACATTCTAGTAATGCCACTATTATGCTATGCTTTGTATGACTATTAACTCCAGGGACTAGGGGTAGATATGAACATCTGGGGCTTATGTATGTACTGATGATAATTAAACATATGGAAAGTGATCATCAAGAACACAGTACAGAAAAGTCAGAGAACAGGGCCCAAGACAGAACCTAGGAAGATACCCACAATGTATGGGTCTAGCAAAAGAGAGTAGCATTCAGATAGTTTAAAGAAATGGAGAAGGGGGCAGCTGCATAGCTCAGTGGATTGAGAGCCAGGCCTAGAAACAGGAGGTCCTGGGTTGAAATATGGCTTCGGACACTTCCTGTGTGACCCTGGGCAAGTCACTTAACCCCCATTGCCTAGCCCTTACCACTCTTCTGCCTTAGAACCAATACATAGTATTTATTCTAAGATGGAAGGTAAGGATTAAAATAAAAGAAGAAGAAAAGCAGGAGAGCAGTATTCTAGAAATCAGTGGAGATATTAATATATATATATATATATATGTATGTATGTATGTAGGTATGTAGCTTAGATTTATTTTTGCTTTTTCTTTATATACCCACTACTTTGCACACTGCCTGGCATTTAACAGGTGTTTAATAAATATTTGCTGATATTGACTGCCTACTTTGGAGAAGACAAGGGACTTCATTCGCTCCCTGGACTTTTTGTTTCTGGGATTTTCCTTTTCCCACTTATCTGCATGGTTGAGCAAAACAGTTTTGAGGGTTGAGAAACTTAGAGGTCCACAACCCAGAGAATTCTTGGTATTCTGCTTGAAGCACAGCATTTTAACAACAGAAGACTGAGCTAGAAAGAAACCTAAACCCTTCCTTTTACAAATGAAGAAAACTGAGGCCCAAAAAGACTAAGTGATTTACCCAGGGTCATATAAGTGGAAACAGACAGATGGAATCTGAATTAGGAGCCTCAGATTAATCCAATATCCTTTCTACTAGCTGGTAGGGCTGCCTCAATGTAAATTAATTTTTCACCCCAAAGAGATCCAGACTGGATCTCCAGGGGCTGTGACACCTCTGAGGCTTAAATTTACTATGGAGGGAACACAAACTTAACCAACACTAATTTCACAAGGCTGTTAAGAGTAGCTAATGAGATAATTTATGTAAACTGCTTTGCAAATCTTAAAGTTCTCTATAAACTTTTGTTAAGTTTGAGCTGCTTATGGAGGGAACACAAACTTGTCTAGCACCAATTTCATAGGGTTCTTAAGAGGATTAAATGAGATAACACCTAAAATGCTTTGAAAACCTTAGTTTTACACAAAGACTAGTTATTATTATTGATATTTAATAGGAGGCTTAAGTTGCCTGGATAATGGAGGGAGCACAGACTTATCTAGCACCAATTTCACAGGGCTTAGTTAAAAGGAACAAATGAGATAACATATGTAAACTGCTTAGCACACCCTAAAGCTCTAGTTATTTTATTTAACCCACTACATCTAGCAGTTCCCTAGACCCATAGTTCACACCCCCAATCAGTATTCATCCACCGGGAAACCACTATGCCTATGTCTCCTCAAAACCTCGTGCCCAGTTCACTCCTTCCGTATATGTAGTTGGTCTCTAATTTAGTAAGTATATATAAAGTGCCTCCTATGTGCCAGGAATTGAGTTAAGCCTAGTCCTGTTAGGATTTCAGATCCTGTGTCCTTCCGGTAGTAGTATCCACAGGCGCCCAGCACTTATGAGACGCCTCTCATTCATTCATTCCTAAGCTGGGGAGCAAGGGGCCCTTTCCCTCCCGCCCGCCACACTCACGGTTGAAGACGAGGATGCTCAGGGGGCGCGTCTCCTCCCCGCAAAAATGCACTGAGTCTCCAAGTACGGCGGAGCAGTCCAGGCAGTGGAACACCACGAAGTTCTCCAAAGGCCGCGAGGCGGTAGGCTCCTGCAGGGCAGAGGGCCCAGGCATGGCCTTGTCGCGACGGAGACCCGGGGGGCGGGACCTCTTAGCCGCGTGCATGTCCCACTCCACGGAGGTGGAGGAGGAAGGCTCCTCCCCGGCCACCGGCTCCTCGGACTGGCGGCCCTCCCTAGCGGCCTTCTCCTCCAACTCCTGGAAGATCTGACTGAGCGGCTTCGAGACGGTCTTCTTCCCGGACCTGCGGGGAGCCGCCGCTGCAGGTTCCTCTTCCGCCTTGGCCACAGAGCGCGGACTCGGCTTCCGACGCAAAGTCCGCCTCATAGTCGGACCCGGTGCGAACAACCCTGGGAGATCTGTCTGGGGCGCGGGAGTGTTGAAGAGAGTCGGGGTCGGAGACTCAAACGCGTGGAAGGAGGATGACGCGCCCAAAGAAACAAACCCAGACAGGTCGAGCCAATCGTATTGGCGGAAGTAGGGAACGGAAGCAAGGTAGGCTCTGCTATTGGCCGAATGCAGGCAGCCCCTCCTCCCTAACAACCTTAACCAATGGGAAGGTGGCATCTCTCAATTTAAACCGTCGGACAGAAGTTAGCAAATAACGTTTCCGGGTGTGGCGCGGGAGTTTTGAACGGTAGCAGTCGGGGCTGTTACATCCTCGTAGAAGGAAGAGACGCATCCCAAAGGGTTGGAGCATCATGGCTTTCCCTTCGGCGGCGGATCTGGATTCCTTCAAGTACTGCGAGTTACAGAGCTTAGCCAAGAACATTGGCCTCCGAGCCAACCTCCGGGTACGAGGGGTCGTGGAGGGGAGGGCGTGGGAGCAGACAAAAGTCGGGGATAGCGCGAATAATCTGTAAGACTGATCCCTTCTGGCTAGGTGCCTGCTCCAAACGGCTGGGAAGGGCCGACTGGGAAACACTTTTCATTTTCATTTTTTTCAGTAAACATTTACTAAGCGTTTACAAGGTGCCAGGCCTTGTACTAAGCGCTGGAAATCGGGCAAACACAGCAAATCAGAACTTGATGTATTAATGCGTCGTTAGGCTAGACTTTAGGAAATGATGGAGCAAAATGTTAAAAGTGCTGATTAAACCTAAAACTGTGGCCTGCATACTTTACTTTTTTGGAGCTGGTTGTTAAACATTTACACACTACTACTTTAAGCTCTATCTAACACTGATCTATCCTCCGAGAGGGCTGGCCCCTCCCCTGCAGCCCGAGTAATCTGTATTCCTCCTGTTCCTGTCTATTTGTGTATGTGAGCCCTTTAAAAAAATTTTTATTTAGTTAGTTAAATTAGAACATTTTTCCATGGTTACATGATTCATGTTTTTTTCCCTTCGAGCAATTCCACTAGGTTTTACATGTATCATTGTTCAAAACCTATTTCCATATTATTATTTGCGATAGAGAGATCATTTAAAGTGAACATCCCCAATCATGTACCCATTGAACCATGTGATCAATCATGTTTTTCTTCTGGGTTTCTACTCCCATAGTTCTTTCTCTGGATGTATGTGAGCTCTTGATGGGATTTTGGTCTTGGTAGCACCAAAGCCTGGTATAGAGTGGATGCTTTATAAATGTGTAGAGTACAGATACCTGTTTTCATTAGGTTTTTCTTATAGTGCTTATTCTGTAACGTGACATATTTTACAAAAAGAATCATGGGGTTCCTTTCACTCATTGGGGTGTCATGATTATCAATAGAAACCTGAAACGAGAAAAAAGGGGGGTGGTGGAATATCAAACTGATTATCCAGGCCTTCACTTTGGATTTTAACATTTGCAAAAAGATTAAACTATCTCCTTTTATCCTCACCACAACCTTGTGAGGGAGGTACTATAATATAATCTTCATTTTACTGATACAGAGACTGTGAAGAAACTGGCTATTATTAGGTCCTAGTAATTATCAGTACATATATCTAATTCTGTATCACAGAGTTTTCTCTATATCATGGGATTTTTCTGGATGAATACTGTACTGTACACAATGGAAATGCAATAAGCCACTACTGCTTGCACAAGTTTGTCAAAATGAGATTATACACAGTACATTATTGGCTGATGGAATGAAAGGTGACCAACCACAGCACTGTGTTCTATATCCTGGACATTGGCTCATTGTTTATTGAGTGTGAGAAAGGTTTATAAGAGAGTGAGAAGGGTTTATAAAGCCTTAAAATATACATAAATAATAAAATAAATATAACCTCCACAGATTTTCACCTATGGGGGGGGGTGTCTCTGGAATGTAACTCCCAAAATAGGTGAGGGATCACTGTATTCCAAAGAGATCAAAGAAAAAGACCTATTTGCACAAAAGTATTTATAGCAACTTGTTTTGTGGTGGCAAAGAACTGGAACAACATGGTTTGTAATGAATCCTTTTCAGTCATGGTTGGCTATTAGAATTGAATAGAGTTCTTAAGTTTTGTGAAAATAGAATTAACTCTCCCTTTGTCTATTTTTAGTTAATCAAATCAAGAACTTAAAGTACCCCTACTTAGTAGCTAGCTAACCTTTAGGTAAGAGAGCTCACAAGTCACTTACTAGTTCATACCCCTGAAGGCCACAAGTACTGCTCCAACCCCTACTCCTTGGGCAGTGCTAGATAAATTGGGAGATTGCAATTGGTTCCTGTGAAGAAGGAGAGAGACAAGAAATGACGTGGAAAAAGGGGGTATAAAAGAAGAAACCAACATGGTCTGGTCTCTTTCCTTCTTTGGTTTTTCGGGTACTTTCAGTTCTTGATTTGATTAACTAAAAGACAAAGGGAGAGTTAATTCTACCTTCACAGTTTCTCAAAGTTATTTGTCTTTACACTGTTATTGTATTGATTGCTCTTCTCTTCACTTTTTTCATAATACAAGTCTTCTCAGGTTTCTCTGAAATAGTCTCCATCATTTTTAATAGCACAGTAATGTCCCAATATATTCACATGCCATAATTTGTTCAGCCATTCCACAATTCATGAACATTTCCTTAGTTTCCGGTTCTTTGCTACTACAAATATTTTTGTACATTCTGGGTCTTTTTCCTCTCTCAGTGATCTCTTCGGGGTATAGGTCTAGTGGCTGTATCCCAGTGGTGGGTCAAATGGTATGCATAAGTGTAAGATTTAAATTAGGTTTTGACTCAGTAAGAGAGTAATAAAAATGAGACAGCCATTGCTGTTTATAAAATATTAACCCCTACGACAAAATGACTGTTAACACCTTTTATTTACAACAAGATAGAGATAGTGAAAGTGGGAAATATAGGAAGGAGACAAAGCCTGGTCTAGCCTACCAGCCCTAAGTGCTAGTCTGGTGAAGTCTAGCTCAGTACCAGCAGGGGCTTCCCCAAGTCCCAATCTCCATGTGGAGTCTTCAGCCGGTGTTCCACCAACACAGAATGACTCCAAGAAAAAGCATGTCTCTACAGCTCTGCTCACCTAAACTGTATCCAAGGGAAGAGTCTCTCCAAAAGCCAAGGAAGGAACAAACTCGTCTCCAAAAAAAGGAAGGAAAGCCCCCAGACCATGCTGGTCTCTTCTTTTATACTCCTTTTACCACATCATTTCCTGTCTCCCCCTCATCCCAGAAACTAATTGCAGTCTTTCAATTTATCTAGCACTGCCCCAGGGACAGTGCTTGGGGCCTTTGGGGGTGTGAACTAGTAAGTGACTTGTGAGCTCTCTTACCTAATGGTTAGCTACTAAGTAGCGATATTTTAAGTTCTTGATTTGATTAACTAAAAATATACAAAGGGAGAGTTAATTCTATCTTCACATAAGTTTGTAACTTTTTAGGCATAGTTTTATATTACCTTAATGATTATACCAATTCACAGCTCCTGTCAACAGTATGTTAATATGCATGTTTTCCCATAGCAATCATCATTTTCTGTTTTGTCAACTTTGCCAGTATGATGATTCATCAATTCTTTCAGAATCTCAAACTGCAAAAGAGTATAAAGTTACTGTACTTAAACTTCCAGGCTAGTTAAAGAAATTGAATATGCTTAAGAGTAGTAGACTAGAATCTCTATCATATATAAAGATCCATAGGATGTAGAGCTGGATGGGACCTTAAAGATCACTTAGTTCAACCCTTTCATTTTATAGATGGGAAAACTAGGCTCAGCAAAATAAAAGTGTCTCCCCCAAGGTCACAAAAATAATAAGTACAAGAGATTTTGCTGTCTTCCTATAAAATCAGTGGGGGGGGTTTCACTGCATTGCCTTTTTTTTTTTTTTTTTTAAATCCTTATCTTCTATCTTAGAATCAATACTAAGTATTGTTTCCAAGGCAGAAGAGCAGTAAGGGCCAGGCAATGGGGGTTAAGTGACTTGCCCAGGATCACACAGCTAGGAAGTATTCAAGGCCAGACTTGAACTGAGGACCTCCTGATTCTCAATCCTCTAAGCCTCCCAGCTTCCCCTACTGCATTGCATTTTGATAAGTGATTCAAAATTGGTATTAAAGTCATATAAAGTTTAGTTTTCCGATAATCATCTAGTATGTATATATCTTATTTGGACAGTCTGCACTTGATGGTGAAAGTTGGTAGAGAAGACAGAGAATGGAGGGGAAGTGTACAAGGATTCTACTTCATTTGACTTCAGTTATAATTATTAATTCTTTATAGGGAGACAGACTTCTGAAGTCATTGAAAGAATACTTTCAAGATGAACTCAAGAAAGAAAATGAAACTCAGGTAAGTAGTCACATCTTCTCAATGGTCTATAAGTAGGCCAAAAACTAACTTTAGCAATCAGATGTTGTTCATAATTGAAGCTGACTTAAAATCTGCTCCCAAAGGGTATTTTTGGTACCGTCATGGAAGTAGCATTAGTTTCTGTGGATAATTAATTAAATAAGGGAATTTTGTTTTGAATAGTAATGCTTCTTTGTAGCAGCTATCCAAGTGCCAAATATAGAATCTGAAGAACAAATTAGAAAATTTATTGAAACTATTGACTGCCAAACTCTGCTTCATTGTGCAAAGACCAAAGGTCTCAACAAACAAGACTTTACAGGGTACCAGATTGATCACTCAATATGTCAGTGAAGTAGTCAAAAAGAAGAGAATTTTAAAATACTTAAGAGATTGTGACTGTGGTGATATATAACTATGACCTGAAAATTCAGTATTATTCTTCCCACAGATTTTCTTCCATTCCCTTATATCCCAAATAGATCAGTGTCTCTGTTCCTTATCTTTTTAAAGTCTGATTTCCTGTTGATGAATCTTCCAAGTTATTCCGAACTGTATAAGAGAGTATGGTAGGTGCTGGAGAAACAAAGTCTCACTGTTATAGAGTTCACCTTCAATTTGGGGTGTGGGGGTGAGGGTATGGCATATAAACACTTAAGAATGTGCATAATTACATAAGTGGAAAGACAGCACCAGGGAAATAAAGATGGATTTCCCATAGAGAGTAGTAAATGAACTGAGGAAGCTAGGAATTCTAAGAGAAGTGATGAAAAATTCCATGAATGGAAAAAGGCCAGTGGAAATTCATGAAGATGGAGAGAGAAGACTGAGTCCTGAGAGTACCAGCTAGGCCAGTTTGACTGGAATATAAAATGTATGAAGGAGAATAAAGCGAAATAAGTTTAGAAAGGTGGCTGGTGCAAGATTATGATCAGCTTTAAAGGACAAACCAAGTTTATAGTTATCCTAGAGGCAAAAGTGAGACATTGAAGATTTTTGAGCAGCAGAGTTAAAATGGTTAGATTTGGGCTTTGAGAAGATTACTATGACAAGTGTGCAAAGGGTGAATGAGGAAAGACAGACTAGACTGGAGGTCAGTTGGGAGACTGTTGGAATAAATGATCTGGCAATAGCTACCAACATCTAACTAGGACTAATAATCCAGTGAAAATAACAACTCAATTTCTTACTGAATTATTTATAAACATTTAATTAGCAATTATAAGCAATAGTAATTATATTTCAATCAGCTGTTAAAATCAGTTATTCCTAAACTGGTCCCTCTGTTATTTTTTTACATTCTGTTTTAGGATCCATACTGAGTTGTTTCAAAGCAGAAGAGTGGTAAGGGCTAGGCAACTGGGGTTAAGTGACTTGCCCAGGGTCATAGAATTAGGAAGTATCTGAGACCAAACTTGAAACCAGGACTTCCTGTCTCCAGACCTGGCTCTCAATCTGATGAGCCATCTAGCTATCTCTACATACCCTATTCTTTTTTTTTTTTTTTAAACCCTTACCTTCTGTCTTAGAGTCAATACTGTGTATTGGTCCCAAGACAGACGAGTGGTAAGGGTAGGCAATGAGGGTCAAGTGACTTGCCCAGGGTCACATAGCTGGGAAGTGGCTGAGGTCAGATTTGAACCCAGGACCTCCCATCTCTAGGCCTGGCTCTCAATCCACTGAGCTACCCAGTTGTTACCTACATACCCTATTCTTGAAGCCTTTCCAATTTGAAAGGTTTTCAAGAGCTTGAACTTTGATAGGATCACCTTCAAAAACCAAGAATCACCTGGGACAAGGCATTAGAGTAGAAATTTAGAAGAAATCTGTTTTCCTTAAAAGTACTCTAGTTTTTTTCCCCTGGACCAGTGATGACCAGCCTTTTAGAGATGGATTGCTGGGCCCCGCCCCATCCAAGACTTGTGCCATGCCCCTCCCCCTCCACCAAATGTTGGACATGCCCTGTTGCCCCTCTTTCCCCACAGGGGAAGGAAGAAGCACTCCTATTGGGCTGATGAGCAGAGGGGTGGGTAAAGTGAGGGATGTCCTCAGTGAGTGTAGAGAGGGGGAGGGGTGTGGCCCAAGCTCTGTGCTCACCTCTAGTTCTTTCCTGTGAGCTGCCCATTTTACCCCCTTGTGCACTCTCATTGGGCTACTGGGCAGAGGGGCGGGGGATGGGAAAAAATGTTATTAGGTGCAGTGGAGAGGGGAAGAGGAGCAGCAGTTCCCCCCAGTCCCTCTGCCTTTCTAGGATTGAATTCTGGGGGTAGGAGGTGGCCTTGTGCCCACAGAGAGTGCTCTGTATACCATCTTTGGCACCCATGCCATAGGTTTGCCATCACTGGCCTAGACCTAGTTTTAATTTAATAAAATTTTCAAATATTGCTTTTACATGTTTAACATTTATTTTGAATTCCAGTTAGAATATGATTTTTCATATGTAGTTTTTCACCCAGTGTTTTCCTATGCTTAGGGTATAATAGACTGGTTTCTCTTTTTTACATAATAACAGTAATATCTCTGTTTCCTCTCTTGAGGAGATAGACATGCTTAATGGCAAGGATAAAAAATCTGAGCAGGAAACTGTGGTTGCCTCTGTCACTACACCACTGGAAAGGGGCAAAGCAACCTCAGGAACCAGTTGCTCCAAGATGAGAGTGTGAAAAACAAGGCTAGGCTGTACCTGCTGAAAAAGGGGAATATGAATAACTATGTTGCTGGATTCTGAGGATATTAATTTAGGGCCTAATGTTAGTGTACCTGTCTAAGAAGAATATGAGGCAAAAAATGGAAATAAATTGCTGGTTTCAATGTTGGTAAATCTGTGGTGGTAAGTTTTCTGTTTGTTCCAGTCTTCTTCAGGTCCCCTGAACCAAGTTTAAAAGAACCTCACAAGGCTCCATTTTAAGTGAGGCCCATATAATGTACATGCCTAGTGCAAGAGGCCCCTACATAGAATAAATTCAGAGAAACCGTCCCTATCCCCATCCCTACACAAATGAGGCTTTGTGGCTTAAAGCTTTTTTTCTCCCTATTCTCAAACCCTAAACATTAAAGCTATCTCAAACTTTTATGGCTGATACATGTTTCAGAAAGAGATCCTTATTTCATGATAAAATGGAGAAAATTAAACATAAACTTAAACCCAAAACTTATTTTACAGTTTGATGCTGAAGGATTCACTTTCTACCTGACTCATTTACTGAAGTGGTTTGACAAATAAATCCTTTCTCTTATTGTTTCTTTCATTTAGATGTCACTTCACTTAGACCTACTGTCCTTAACATAGTATATTTTTTATCTAGACATTTCCAGTCTCTTCTTGCCCCTAGCCTTAAGGGGGACCCATGGAAGTCCTATCTTCAAGTTAGCCTCAGTGGTGGACAAAAAAAGTACCTCCCAGTTGCACGTTATATTTTAACACTGATGTTGCAGTTAAATAGCCATTTCTGTCCTGTTTGTCCCCCTGCTTTCTTTACAAATAGACTTGAGTTGGGCAGGTAGGTAGCCCATTGGATAGAAAGCCAGACCTTGAGACATAGAAGGTCCTGGGCTCACATCTGGCCTTAGAGCCTTCCTAGCTGCGTTCATTCTGGGCTAGTCACTTAGCCCCAATTACGTAGCCTTTTCCACTCTTCTGCCTTGGAACAGATTCTTAGTATTGATTGTAAGACAAAGTAAGAATTAAAAAAAACAAAACCAAGTAGACTTGAGAGAAATTCTTTCCTTACTTTTCTACTTAATTTTTCATTTCCCTCACTTTGGTACCCCTTTGATGGCTTAATGGAGCCTCTGAACTTTGTAGCAGGATCAAAGTGATCATCCTGAGTCTCACAGACAGAAGAAATGTCAAAAGGAGAATCTCTTAGCTGTCGAAGAGGCAACTGAGCCATCCGAAGACAACCAGAATAAACCAGTTTGCTCTGAAGGAAACAAAATGGAAGGTATGTAAAGTGGCTTTTCTAATTAGCAAGGGGCTATCCAAATTCAGAGCCATAAATAAATAAATCCAACAATATTAAGCACCTGCAGTAGGAGATCTACAAAGTTTAAAAAAGATAGGATTCCTGTTCTCATGACATCTTGAGGGAGCACAGTTATAACCATCTAATGCAGTTATCATAAGTTATGACTAAGTATCTGTGTAAGCAGAATGCTATGTGAGAGCCAAGGTTGGGAAGGGAAGTTGTTCTTTTTGTTTAGTTTTTTAAATAATGAAATCTGAGTATGTTTTTAGGCAGAAAGGAAGGAGCCACAGAAGAGAACCTGAATATCACAAAGAGGATGGGAGGGTGTCAAATATAAGTAGAAGAGTAGTTAGACTTGAAAGATAGGAGAGTCACCTCTTTTTAGACTAGATTTTAAAAATGAGCATGGATGGAAAACAGTTATGGAGGAAGGGAGAGGTCTTCAATCTTCCTCATAAAAGGTGAATTCAACTGCCAAGAGAAAAAGGACTGAAGTAAGATTTGAGGATGGGACTTAAGAAAGTTTGGAATCAGGGGACAGCTAGATAGCTCAGTGGACAGAGAACCAGGCCTAGAGATGAGAGATCCTGAGTTCAAATGTGACCCCAGACACTTCCTATCTATGTGACCTGGCAAGTCACTTAACCCCCATTGCCTAGTCCTTATTGCTCTTCAGCTTTGGGACCAGTTACAGTATTGATTCTAAGATGGGGGGTAGTGGGGAGAAAGAAAGTTTTGAATCGTTGCTATGGGGAGTATGAATAGGGAATCAATCACATGAATAGGACTGTTATATAAAAAGACCCGTTTGAAACTAGGTGGCATGGATGTAGAGTAGACCTTGGGCAATATTGCTTTCTTTGCTTCATTTGATGGTTTTCGAATAAGACCAGAGAAAAGTCCTAATTTCAGAGGTTAGCATGAAGGGAACTCTGAAATGACACTAAGACATAGGACTCAAGAGTAGAGGTCAGAGGCAGCAGTTGGGTTGCTCATTGGACAGAAGCCTGAAGGCAGGAGATCCTGGGTTCAAGTCTGGTCTCAGACACTTCCTAGCTGGGTGACCCTGGGCAAGTCACTTAATCCCAATTGCCTAGCCTTCACTGCTCTTCTTTTTATGAACAAATACTTACTATCAATTCTAAGACATAAGATACAGTTGTTTTTTTTTTAAATAAATAAAAATGAAAGGCAGTGCATTTCTTTAAAATGACTAACTTATGAAGCCAAGACTGGGAGGAATTTAGAGCAGGTTTGTTAGACTGGAAGAAGAGAGAAATTGAAGGATCCAAGGCGATGATGAAGGGAAAGAGTAGACTTAGGAGGAATGAGGGTATGGAAAGAAGAGAAGGAAAGTTCAAAGATTAGGACCTTGGAGGCAGAGCAGTTTCAGATAATAGGGAGGTCTAGGATGTGTCAGCCTTCATGGGGAGACTGAGGTGTGGGGGACTTGCAACTTGAATAGCAGAACAAGGAGTTGACATTATTAAGGTAAAAATTATGGAGGGTGATGTTGCAGTGGGATAGAAGAGAGAGGTGTTAGAAAAAGTCTGATCATATTTTCATCAGAAAAAAGAGATTTGTCTAGCTGTCTTAAGAACCTTGCAGACCTACTGCTTCTGCCTAAACTTTCTCTGGGTCTATTTTGCGTCTTTAGTCAGAAACCTGGAAGGTGTTTGTGACCTCCTCAGGTATTTTTGGAACATTTACAGGCATATGGTAGTTCCCCAGGTCTGTCAAGAATAGGAGAATCACATGATTTCTGCCTACTTGAAACTTATACACAAAGGGCAGAAGAAAGGGAGCTAATGTCTCCTGTTTTCTTTACTTTGGAGGAAGGCTTAAAATAGAAGAACCAATAAAACAAACAGCCTCCTCCTACCAATAGTCCCTGGGACCAAGTACATCAGGCCAAGATGCTGCAAGAAATAAACTTGCTATGTGATTTGGGAAGAAGCTTCTTTAAGTCCCTTTAACCAATCTTTCTTTCTGAACTAGGTGATACTCTTTTAAATATCTCTTCAGGAGGAAAGAGGCCTCGTAGTAGGGATGATTCGTCCAAATCTAAAAAAAGGAAAATGATATTTACAACACCAAGTAAGTTTTTAAGTAATTGTTAACAACTCAGCACTGAGTCAGAGGCAAGGAAAGTGCTTAAGGGAATGTTTTGATATTCTTTCTTCTTTGGTATTTATTTTGCCTAGTCTCCTAATATGTACATAGGCGCTGAAATGCTTGCAGGATAATGAATTAGAATAACAAGGTTTTCCAGACCCATATTGAAAAGTCAAATTGTGATTCATAAAGATGTTTATAGGTTTGTAAATCTATAAATCTATAATTTTTTCCTTAATTCTGTCCAAACCAAGATACTTTGGTGATCAGTGGGAAAAGGAATATGATAATCCATCAAAAGGATAGTTAGTAAAATACAGTAGAACCTTATTTTATGCCAACTCAACCCACACGAATTCAGGTATATATGATTGGCAATTGGGGGAAAAAGGGTAAAAAAATGTTGTATAAATTTGCATCTAGATGATTAAGTGGATAGAGAACCAGGCCTGGAGACAGGAGGTCCTGAGTTCAAATGTAGCCTCAGGTATTTCCAAGATGTGTATCCCTGGACAAGTCACTTAACCCCCATTGCCTAGCCCTTATTGCTCTTCTGTCTTGGAACCAATATTTAGTATTGATTCTAAGACAATAAAATAAGGGTGGTTTTTTTTTAAATATGTAAAATTTTTAATAAGATGTTAAATCCATGCTCTTTTACCAAGCAGCATCAAAGTCTCAAAGTATATTGCCGATTCTCACTCATTCTCACTCTGAGAAGCATGACAGTGAATCATTCCATTGTTTTATGCCCAACATTAGCTCCTATATCAGTCTTTATCTGATGTTCTCATTTGTAGCAAGTCATGTCAGTGTCATAGCAGTGCTTCTCTGTTTCATTAATGTTCCTTAGTTATTAATAATGGCCCCAAAGCAGAAGAATAGTGATTGATACTGTTACTTCTGATAAACCTAAGAAAAGTCATAAAGTGCTTAGGTATTTATGTTTAAGAAATACTTATAAAATAATGGAGTTTGCTATGAAGTGTGATTTTCAACCTATGTGGAGGGTCTTGAAATATTTGGGCACATAGAATAAGGTCCTATTGTATTAAAAAATTTACAAGGTAGGGTTATATTTTCCTGATCTCAGCCCACACAGAGTCACTAAAAACTTAGCTATTTGGGAAAACTTGCGCCAAGATAATGTTGAAATTTGCATGCCAATGATAATCCATTAATTGGGATGATGATGCCAGGTACCAGGCTAATGGCTAGGTGTGGATATAAAGACAAGCAAAACAGTTTCTGCCTTTGAGGAGCTTATGTTCTTTTTTTTTTTTTTTTAGAAAAAATTTTCCATGGTTACATGATTCATGTTCTTACTCTCCCCTCCACCCCACCCCCACCTCCCCATCCCCATACCCAATGCATATTTCCACTGCTTTCTTCATGTGTCATCAATCAAGACCTATTTCCATATTATTGATAGTTGCATTGGTGTGGTTGTTTAGAGTCTACATCCCAAATCATGTCTGCATCAACCCATGTGTTCAAGCAGTTGTTTTTCTTCTGTGTTTCCACTCCTGTAGTTCTTCCTCTGAATGTGGGTAGTGTTCTTTTCCATAAATCCCTCAGAATTGTCTTGGATTCTTGCATTGCTGCTAGTAGAGAAGTCCATTATGTTCAATTGTACCACGGTGTTATCAGTCTCTGTGTACAATGTTCTCCTGGTTCCGCTCCTTTCGCTCTGCATCAATTCTTGGAGGTCATTCCAATCATGGAATTCCTCCAGTTTTGTCCTTTGAGCACAATAGTATTCCATCACCAGCATATACCACAATTTGTTCAGCCATTCCCCAATTGAAGGGCATCCCCTCATTTTCCAGTTTTTTGCCACCACAAAGAGTGTGGCTATAAATATTTTTGTACAAGTCTTTTTATCTATGATCTCTTTGGGATACAAACCCAGCAAAGGAGCTTATGTTCTAATAGAGAAGACATGTACTTATATAAGAATATACAAATTGAATACAAGGTAGTTTTGGGAAGGAAGAGAGGGAGAGTCCTAGAAGCAGGGAGAGGGGGAATGGAAGAGATCACTGGACCAGAGTCTTGATGCCAGAGATCCCAAGAATGAACAAAAGGAGGGGTTAGTATTAGGGGCAAACCGAAAAAGTAAATAAATAGATTTGGGTTTGATAATTTAATTTTCACGTTTTGCTGGGGTGATACTCTAGATTTTAAGAAGATTCATGAGGCTCATTTTAAGGAAATGGAATCTATTGACAAGTATATTGACCGAAAAAAGAAACGTATAGAAGTCCTTAACAACTCAGTGAAGGAACTAAAGGTAAGACACCTAAATTGCATCCTGAATTGATTTGATTTTTTATTTTTAAAAAATGAAATAGTTATAGGAAAAGCTCCTGTTAGTGATTTACTAAAGATGGCTTTAATTTACATACTCAGTTACTATTAAGTTCAAGGCACTGTACTATGTATGTCAGTAATAGGCCGACTTATGTAATTATTTACATATAAGAATTTCTGTCTTGTGAAAGATCATTAGCTACCCAGAATCCTATCAGTGGCACCAAGGAACATGAGTTAGAAGTGTCTTCAGTAATGTGAACCCAGTAGCTTAAGATATAAAACCCCCAAATGTCCAAGAACTTTCTCTATTTATGAGTGGCTGATTGACAAAGCTAGCCCCCTGCAAAAGTTAGCTTATTTCTAGCCCATATATTATTTAGAAATAGATTCCCTGATTCCAAAGTAATTCTACCAACCCTTGTATGCATCTGACCTTCTCTTGACATGAAGTATCCTGAGGTTGCATTGGCCCTTGATATCTCTCGATCACTTAGGAATAGTCTGGACCAAGCTGCTTTCTTAAGATTCAACTTGTCAGGGCAGCTAGGTAGCTCTTTGGATAGAGAGCTAGGCCCGGAGACAGGAGGTCCTGGCTGCAAATATGGCTTCAGATACTTCCTAGCTCTGACCATGGCATTCCCCTGTTCAGAAACCTCAGAAGCACCTCATTGCCAATAGGATAAAATACAAACTCCTTGATTTGGCATTTAAAGCCTTTCCCCATCCAGCTCTGGGAGCCATCTGTGCAGACTTACATATACATTACTTCCTCCCTGGGGCTCTAACCTAAACTCAGCTCCTATATTTTTGTAGACAACATTCCATTTCTACATATGTTCCCTAGGACTGAAGTGGCCTTTTTTCTCACCTCTTATCATATATGCAACCCCTTGGTTTCCTTTGAGACTCAGCTTAAATGTTACATCTGCCATGAGGCTTTTTCTGATTACTCTTTTGTTATGAAGACTATACCCCGAATCACTTTTTTTTTTTAAAAAAACTCTTACCTTCTGTCTTAGAATCAATACTGTGTATTGGTTTTAGGGCAGAAGAGTGGTAAGGGCTAGGCAACTGCCTAGCTTGAAAGTATCTGAGGCCAAATCTGAACCCAGGACCTCCTATCTCCAAGCCTGGTTTTCTATCTATTTAGCTATCTTAGCTGTCCCAAGCCCATTATTTTTCATTTCCTGTTTTTGTATTTCTTCTAAATTCCTTCCCTTGCTATGACCCAAGAGGCCCACTTCTTCCCTGTCCTCAAGCCCCCCAAATTCTTTGGTTTTCTACTCTTTCTGTCATTCGTTACATTCTTTCCTTTCACTTTAGTATCTATTGACAAGTATGAGTAATAAAATGTACAGTTATGAACAGAAAATAAGACAAAATAAGACAAACATAAAAGATTGAAAATAATTGTATCTGTGGCATAAACGGTTATTTACTGAATATTCTAAATAAAAAGTCTACAAAGTTGGGAGGGGGGAGAGAGAGAGAGAGAGAGAGAGAGAGAGAGAGAGAGAGAGAGAGAGAGAGAGAGAGAGAGAGAGAGAGAGAGAGAGAGAGAGATTGTTTTAGCTGTTCCAAGATGCAGCTGTGATTTGGCTGCCAACAAAAAATAAGATGGAAAAAACATGTAGCATCCCTTCTCTTTAGAGCCGAGTCTTCAACAATGTTCTTTCTCTGCCACCTAACACATTGAGACTTTAGTAGTCAATGATAGGATTGTTTTTTTTTTTATCCTACTATATCATTTGGGATAATTATCATCCAACATGATTTATAATTACTATTCATCAGGGATGAATTTTATTTTTCTCCCATGATAAGCTCTGAGATCTGAATGGCAGTGATTGAAGTCAATGGTATAATGGAAAGAAGGAATAGTTTGGCACTTTTTGGTCCATCCATTTAATAGTAAACTCCATATATAAACTATAAAATGTCTTCTGAAAACAAATGCAAAACATTCTCCACATCTTTTTATTGTGGACTTTTAATTTTTAAAATGCTTTATTGATATCTTTTTTCTTTACATCACTCATTTCAAATGCCACCCCCAACTGAACATACTCTCATGCCACCCCCACCCCACCCCCCAGCAAAAAAAAAAGTTCGGCAAAAAACATCCAAAATAATAACTACATCTTATAAGGTATATGATACTCTGTTCCAATAATCTGCAGCCCTTTTGCCATAAGATATGTTTCAGAGTCTGTCTCATGGAACTCTAATTGGTTTTCCAGTTTTTCAGTTTGCCTTTTAGTGTCTTTTCATCTATATCATCAGAGCTATTGAATACATGCTTTTGTCTATATAGAAACTTATAAAATGACTTGTCAGACCAAAATGAATTCTATTTACTTACAGTCTTCCACCACCACCTTTTTTAAAATAGACTTTTGCCTTTATAATGTATATGTGCCTAGGGGAGAATTGTATATAAATTACAGACAAGGTAAATCATATGTATTACCACAGGAACTATAGCCAAGAATAGTTTTCTTCCTGACAAAACCTCAGATGGTTTTGTCAGCAGCGTTAACTATTATGAATACATTCAGCCACTTGATTCCCTTTAAGAAAGAAGGACCATTATAAAGCTGTTCAAATCAAACTTAAAATGTATCTGACAATGACCAAAAAGTAGTCTACTTAAAAAAAAAAGAAAGAAACCTATGGGTTTTAAAAAAATGGAAATAAGAATTAATTTCTTCCTCAAAATGCATTACATAACAATAGACATTATATTTCATAGGTCTAAATCATTGCCAAGCCTATGGTAAAAGAGTTAACTTTATTTTAGATGTTGGCATTCTTTGTCTTACAACATTAGACTATTTAAATGCAATTCTCTCGTTTCTCTTTTGGAGCACAATCTGAATTTTGCTACCTTTGATAACATATTGCCAATTTCAGTAGTCTTCTCTGTGCTTTCAGATAAGATTAAATTTCTTTGTGCTGTAGCTGAGACCAGTGAAATTCAATACTCAGTTTTTTCTTTCTCTCTTTACAGATGTTAGCTAAAAAAGCTAACCTGACAGGAACTTCCAATAATTCCAAGGTATTAAGCCCATTTCCTAAGAGAGGCAGGCCCTCTTCTACCTTCACACCTTGTGCCAGTCCACGACGCTCACTTCGTACATCTCCTGGGATTGCGAATCGAAGTATCTTGTGTCAGAAATTGTTCAAGCCATCTATCCTTTCAACTAACAAAATGAATGTCAGGTAAAGGAGAGTACCCAAATTGAACCAATAAGCAATTTTCAGAAACTCTTTTAACCCTATTTAAAGGTTCAGATAATCCTACTGTAAGGGGTGAAAAGGGGTTTTTATTGGGTAAATATTAAAAGGTTGGTCCCCAGGGGATTGAACAATTATCAATCCCCAATTAAGAATAACCTCAAGTTAAAATGACTTTTATGCAAGTTTATTTACAAAATATAGGAGAGAGTAGAAGTAGAGAAATGAGAAGAGGGTAGAATAAGAGATTTGTATTTAAGTCTGGGCTTTACCTCCAGCAGGGCTCCAGAGGCCCAACCTGAGCCTAAAAATCAATTAACAAGGGTTTTAGCCACAAGGGCTTCTCCCAGTCAAGGGAGCCTTCTGGAGGCTAGTACCATGTGTAGTTCTAAGAGAGAGATTTAAGAGCAAGGTCTTAGGGTCTCAGGTCCAGCGCTCCTCTAGGTCCCAGCAATGAACAAGAAACCCCCTGGCTCACTCAACTCTCTCTTTTTAAAGGGGCCTCTTTTGCATCACTTCCTGTGCCTTCCTCTTAGCTTGCGTGTCCAATCACAACAGATGCTTTTCTTAGGACAGCCCAGGAGGCAGTCAGTAAATTCTGATTTGTTACTCATTCTAACACATGTGGGCTAAAGACCACCCAACTTATGAGTTAAGTGGGGATGTTTTCACCTTTGGTAATTAAATCTAAAGATGGGCAGGGTAGATTTAATCTCATCACACTACTGCACAATATACATAGGGGACCACTGGTAAATTACTTAATTTCTTTTTGGCCTCATTTTCCTCTTCTGTAAAATGAAGGGCTTGATCTAGATCAGTGATGGTGAACCTTCAGCACGTGTGCCAAAAGATAGCACACAGAGTGCTCCCCTCCCCCTCCACACTGGGTCTGATGATATTTTTTCATAACCCCTGCCAATGGGAGTGCACAGGAGGTAAGGTTGGAGACTCACAGGTGGCAGAGCTGGAAGGGAGCTCATCTACACTCACTGAAGACATTCCTCACTTCACCCTCCCCTCCACCAAGAAGCCCAGTGGGACTACTCCCTTCCTTCCCTGTGTGGGATAAAGGAGGCAGGGAAGGGCATGGCACTTGGTGGGGGAGGGGGGGAACGGGACCTGACACTCCCTCTCTAAAAGGTTTGCCATCACTGGTCTAGATTCTAGTTCTATATTTTTATGAAAACTCCTTTAATGGACTAAATTGGCAGTTAGTTATGAACTAAACAGTTCTTTCTCACTTTAGCACATTTTATTAGCATCAGAAAGTCAGGAACTCTGAGTTCAATTTCTAACTCTCCCAATTACCAGTTTCATAAACTTGAGCAAGTCACTCAATGCCCTGAACCCCAGTTTCCTCATTTGTAAAATGGGAATAATTTTTGCATCCCCTACCTCCCAAGACTCTTGGAAAGAAAGACTTGTAAATTTCAAAGTGTTATGAAGAAGTGAGATGAGGGATCTGAACTGTCCCAGATATGTCTGGCCATGTAAGGATAACATTTTAAAAATTCTTTTTTCCCAAGATACAATCTTAGCTAACATTTATATAGTACCTTAAGGTTTGCAAAGCAGTTTACAAATACCTTGGAGTTTTTTGTTTGTTTTGGGGGTTTTCCATATTATTTTATTTATTTTTCTATGGTTATATGGTTCATGTTCTTTCCCTCCCCTATTCTGGAGCTGATAAGCAATTCCACTGGTTTATACAAGTCTTATTACCCAAAACCTATTTCCAATGAGGTGATGCCCTTCGATTGGGGAATGGCTGAACAAATTGTGGTATCTATTGGTGATGGAATACTATTCTGCTAAAAAGAATAATGAACTGGAGGGATTCCATGTGAACTGGAACAACCCTTCAGGAATTGATGCAGAACAAAAGGAGCAGAACCAGGAGAACATTGTACACAGAGACTGATACACTGTGGTACAATTGAATATAATAGACTTTTCTGCTAGCAACAATGCAAAGACCCAGGACAATACCGAGGAACATAGGAGAAAGAATGCTATCTCCATCCAGAGAAAGAGCTATGGGAGTAGAAACACAGAAGAAAAACCACTGCTTGATCACATGGTTCAATGGAGATATGATTGGGGATATAGACTAAGGGATCAACCTAATGTAAATATTAATAATATGGAAATAGGTCTTGAACAATGATACTTGTAAAACCCAGTGGAGTTGCTTGTTGGCTATGAGAGGGGGAGGGGGAAAGGGAGGGAAAGAACATGAATCATGTAACCATGGAAAGATATTCTAAATTATTTAAAAACCTATTTCCGGGGCAGCTGGGTAGCTCAGTGGATTGAGAGCCAGGCCTAGAGACAGGAGGTCCTAGGTTCAAATCCGGCCTCAGACACTTCCCAGCTGTGTGACCCTGGGCAAGTCACTTGACCCCCATTGCCTACCCTTACCACTCTTCCACCTATAAGTCAATACACAGAAGTTAAGGGTTTTAAAAAAAAACAAACCTATTTCCATTTTATTCATATTTGTAATAATCTTTTTAAAACTACAATCCCCCAAATCCTATACCCATAAAACCAAGTGATAAATCATATGTTTTTCTTCTGAGTTTCTACTCCCACAGTTCTTTCTCTAGCTGTAAAATAGCATTCTTTCTCATAAGTTCCACAGGATTTTTCTTGATCATTGCATTGTTATTAGTAACAAATTTGATTACATTTAATCATGCCACAATATTTCTGTTTCTGTGTACAATATTCTGGTTCTGCTCATTTTATTCCACATCTGTTCATGGAGGTCTTTCCAGTTCACATAGAAACCCTCCAGTTCATTATTCCTTTCAGCATAATAGTAGTATTTTATCACCATGAGATACCACAATTTGTTCAGCCATTCCCCAAACAAGGGACACCCCCCTCATTTTCCAATTGTTGCTACCACAAAGAGTGCAGCTATGAATATTTTTGTACAAACATTTTTTTTAATCTCTTTGGGGGTACAAAACTAGTAGTCATATGACTGGATCAAAGGGTATACATGCTTTTTTTTTTGATAGTTCAAATGTTCCTGTCCCTACTTTTTTTTTATTTAAATATTTTATCTTTTTAGAAAAATTTTCCTTGGTTACATGATTCATGTTTTTACTTTCCCCTTCACCCCTCATAGCCAACGCACATTTCCACTGGTTTTAACATGTGTGATCAATCAAGACTTATTTACATATTATTGATAGTTGCACTGGGGTGATTGTTTAGAGTCTATATCGCCAGTCATGTCCACATCAACTCATGTGTTCAAGCAGTTGTTTTTCTTCTGTGTTTCCACCCCTGCAGTTCTTCCTCTGAATGTGGGTAGCGTTCTTTTCCATAAATCCCTCATAATTGTCCTGGGTCATTGCATTGCTGCTAGTACAGAAGTCCATTACATTCGATTTTACCACAGTCTCTGTGTACAATGTTCTCCTGGCTCTGAGCCTTTCACTCTGCATCAATTCCTGGAGGTCTTTCCAGTTCATATGGAATTCCTCCAGTTTATTATTCCTTTGAGCACAATAGTATTCCATCACCAGCATATACCACAATTTGTTCAGCCATTCCCCAATTGAAGGACATACCCTCGTTTTCCAGTTTTTTGCCACCACAAAAAGCGCAGCTATAAATATTTTTGAACAAGTCTTTTTATCTATGATCTCTTTGGGGTACAAACCCAGCAGTGGCTGGATCGAAGGGCAGGCAGTCTTTTGGAGCTCTTTGGGCATAGTTCCAAATTTCCATCCAGAATGGTTGGATCAGTTCACAACTCCACCAGCAACGCATTAATGTCCCAATTTTTCCATATCCCCTCCAACATTTATTACTCTCACCTGCTATCATTTTAGCCAATCTGCTAGGTGTGAGATGGTACCTCAGAATTGTTTTGATTTGCATTTCTCTAATTATTAGAGATTTAGAACACTTTCTCATGTGATTATTGATAGTTTTGATTTGTCTGAAAATTGCCTATTCCATGTCCCTTGCCCATTTATCAATTGGGGAATGGCTTGATTTTTTTTCATACAATTGATTTAGTTCCTTGTATATTTGAGTAATTAGACTCAAAATATATTTGAGTAATTAGACCAAAAAAAAAGAGTTTTTTGTTATAAAGATTTTTTTCCCAGTTTGTTGTTTCCCTTCTGATTTTGGTTGAAAGGGCATACATTCTTTTAAAGCCCTTTGGGCATAATTCAAAATTGCCTTCCAGAATGGTTAGATCAAAATACCTTGTTTTATTCTTACAATAGCTCTGGGAGGTGTGAGGTACTACTGTTATTCCCATTTTACAGATGAGGAAACTGAGGTGGGCACAGCGTAAGTGATTTGGCTAAAGTCACACGTCTGGTATCTAACGCTAGATTTTAATTTTGGCCTTACTGATTCTAGGTCCAGTGTGTTCTATCCACTGCTTCACCCGGGTCAAGAACTGCTAGGGCATTAAGAAGAAAAAAAGTTAATATATGATAGAGGAAGATAGAACTAGATGACCTATGTTTTCCCTTCAACTCTAAAATTCTATTTCTTAATTTATTTTTATTGAATTATCTTTTCAAATACTTTCTGCATTTTTGCCAATAGTTGAGAGATTGTATTAAAATAATGTTTATTTTCAGAACTGTAACAAATTTTTCTACCTTTTCCCCAAAGAAGAAAAATCAGAAAAGAGAGAGGTTGAAAGGATGAGAAAGTTCTTTTGAAATAAATGATTTTAAGCCAGGCCCAGAGATGGGAGGTCCTGGGTTCAAATCTGAGTTCAGATTCTTCCTAACTGTGACTGGGCAAGTCACTTGTCCCTCATTGCCTAGCCCTTACCATTCTTCTGCCTTAGATCCAATACATAGTATTGCTTCTAAGATGGAAGTAAGGGAGGGGGGGTTGTTTATTTTTTCATTGTTTCCCTTGTTATTCTTGATCTTTTGTTCTTCCAAATGAACTTTGTTATAGTTTTTTCTAATTCAATAAAAAAGTTTCTTGGTAGTTTTATAGGCATGGCACTAAATAAGTAAATTAATTTGAGTAGTATTGTCATTTTTATTATGTTAGCTCATCCTACCTATGAGCAATTAATGTTTTTCTAAACGTTTAGATCTAGTTTTAATTGTGTGGAAAGTGTTTTGTAGTTGTGTTCATATAATTCCTGTGTTCGTCTTGGCAGATAGATTCCCAAGTAGTTCATATTGTCTAGGGTGATTTTAAATGGGTTGTTTATTTTTTTTTTTTTTTACTTTTTTTTTTAAACCCTTAACTTCTGTGTATTGGTTCCTTGGTGGAAGAGTGGTAAGGGTGAGCAATGGGGGTCAAGTGACTTGCCCAGGGTCACACAGCTGGGAAGTGTCTGAGGCCGGATTTGAACCTAGGACCTCCTGTCTCTAGGCTTGGCTCTCAATCCACTGAGCTACCCAGCTGCCCCAGGGTTGTTTATTTTTTAAAGAAAGAAATAGTCCAGTTTAGGCTTCCCTCCCTAACTGCTCAGTAAAACTGGTCAGCAAATATCAACAGATGAGTACAAGGAGCTCACTAGTCATGGATTCCACTGTATTCTTCTTTGAAGGTTCACTGAGGCTACTCAAGATAATGAACATAAACGCTCCCTGACCAAGACCCCTGCCAGAAAGTCTCCCTACATGGGTATGCTGGACACCCAGCCTAAATGCCAGACTGGTCTCGGGAAGAACAAGGAAAAGGAAGCCAGCCAAGCGAAGGGTGAACACACTCCAGGTAACAACTGCTTACTGGAAATTGTTTTTTCCCTCTAACGAAAACAAATCTCTGTGTGTTACAAATCTTTAAGCCAATCAGTTTCCTGGATTTTTGTTGGTTTGTTGCTCACAGCAAGCATAATCATTATATGCATTCTCAAAAGCAAATACTTCACAAAAAAGTCAGCCGCTACCTTGTAGAGGAAATGTCAGGGGCTCTCAAGCATTCAGTGAATCTTACTTTTTAGATTCTAGAGGTGTGATCCAGAGACTGAGCTACACCTACCTAGGGCTGTATTAAACATTCACATCTTAGAAGAAATACTGCCACTAATCCTAATAGCCTCTCCTTGAACATGGCCAGATCTACATCCAGAAAACCCCATGATGGCAGCTGCTCAAAGAAGAAATTCTGCAGCAGTGACGAGAGTCCTTGTTAGTTACAACTTCTGCTGCTAAGTATATGGCAGCAACAGTTTATTTTATTTTTCTAAATTCTTACCTTCCATCTTAGAATTCATATTGTATGCATTCCAAAGCAGAAGAATGGTAAGGGCTAGGCAATGGGGGTTAAGGGACTTGCCCAGGGTCACACAGCCAGGAAGTGACAGCAACAGTTTAAAGATTGCAAAGGCCTCTACAAAGAAAAAGGCACCAGGAAAAAGTTCATTAGCACACTTGTGCTAAACGCATCTTAAAGTTTCTGGGCAGCTAGGTAACATAGGATAGAGCAGCAGGCTGGAGTCTGGAAAACCTGGGTTCAAATCTGGCCTTAATCACTTCCTCATCGTGTGACCCTGGGCAAGTCACACTCCAGTTGCCTTGGCTTTGCTGATCTTCTGTCTTAGAATTCATATGAGGACAGAAGATAAAGGTTTTTGAAAAAACAAATATAAAGTTCCTTCAGAGATTGCTTTGGAATGACCCAAAGTGTGAGCCTCTGTCCTGCAGAAAAGGCAGTCAGAATGGTTCTGATAGAAGGGACATAAGGTTGGAAAAAATTCAGAAGGAGTCATTCATTGGAGGCTTTCTTTCCAGCTCGGAAACGGTCATAGCATGTAGTTCAGTGACAATTTTAAGAGAGTACAAAGTGTACAAGTTGTGAATTCAGACTCGTACCTTCTAAATATTCCCCATTTTCCTCATCTTAGACCAGCAGGCCAATGATATTTTGTTTAATGGACCAAAATGCCTTTTTGGAGTCAGTGTGGCACCGTGTCTTGAGTCAGGAAGATTCCATTTTTTGTCCAGTCTACAACTCATACAGACTTAAGTCATTTAACCTCTCTGACCCTGGCCAGAGACCACTTGGCAGGTGCCTGTCTGCTAGAAGGTGGGTCCCTAGACCAGTGAAATAACAGGTCTGGTTCAAAAAAGAAAAAGAAACAAGCCAGACTAGCTCAAGCATCATCAGAGACCACTGAGGTATGTGAAAGTATAATTCCTGGTCCTCCCGTTCCCTGCCCCTGCATACCTACTAGGTGCTGATTCTCTGTATGATGGAGCAAACCTGGAAGCCTCAAAGGTTTGCCTAGGAAGCATGAATAGGACAAAGTGACCCCAGATCAGCTCAGGCCAATACAATAAAAATCACTACCTAAACTAATTTAATCAGTTGATGTCTTAACAAACTACCATAGAGCTAGAAAAAAAAAAGAACCACAAAATTCATCTGGAAGAAAAATAGTAGAAGGAAATAATGAGAACAAGTGGAAAGAAGGGTGGTCAATAGTACCAGAACTCAAATTATACTACAAAATAGCAATTCTCAAAACTTTTTGGCACAATATTTTTTAAAAAACTGATTAAGTATATGACACACTGAAGCAAACAAACTCCAAAACTAAATGTTGCAGTAAAGACTCCCTTCACAACAAAAACTGTTGAGAAAACTGGAAAATAATCACAATTTCTTATGCCAAACATCAAAATAAACTCCAAAAAGATACTTGTCACATCACAAACAGAAGCAGGGAAGGAGATACATATCAAAACTGTAGATGGAGGGCAGCTAGATAGCACAATGGAATACCAGGCCTGGAGTTGGGAGGGCATGGGTTCAAATTTGGTCTCTTCCTAGCTTTGTGAGTTTAAAAACAAACAACTGTGGATAGGACAGAAATCTTGACCAAATAAGGGATAGAGAGGGTCACAAAATATGTGAAATACAAGAGAAAAATAAGGCCCAATGAATGGTTAATTATTTAGCTACTCTTTCTATCACATAACCTTTCATTGATTCTCTATTCCCCTTTTTGTCAAGTTTAGGCTCCTCAAGTATATTGCCTTCTCTAGGCAAGAATCCATTATGTTGAAAAGTCTTAAGATTTTGGAGTGATTTATCCTATTTACCAATCTTCTCTTTTTTGTTTTGTTTTGTTTTTAGCAGTTACTCCATTCAAGTTTACAGCTGAGGCAACCCAGACTCCAGTCAGTAATAAGAAACCAATATTTGATCTCAAAGCAAGTCTTTCTCGTCCTCTTAGCTATGAGCCACACAAAGGTATGTATGATAAGTCTATTCTGTATATAGCATGAAAAGAAGACAACTTTTAAACGGTTATACTATCCTGGGGATTTAGATTTTGTCGAAAAAAATGGGAAAGCTAATAACTGGCTTAATATTGGTTGTAGTTTTGTTTTTTTTAGAATCTTAGAATCCATCTTATGTATTGGTTTTAAGGCATTAGAGTGATAAAGGCTAAGCAGTGAAGGTTAAATGATTCACCGAGGGTCCCAAAGCTAAGAAGTGGTGCTAGTGGTCACATTGGAACCCAGGACCTCCTATTTCCAGGCTTGGTTCTCTATTCACTGAACCTCCTTGCTGCCTCCAGTGGTAGGTTGATTAATGGCTGGCTAACTATAACCACTCTTAGAGACATCACTACACATCCATCTAGCAAAAATAAAAACTACTTATTTTTTGCCAGCTTTCCAAGAATTGCCTGGAAAGAAAATTACAAAGTTCTCCTTAAAGGAATGGGACTGACTTGTGTAATTTTTTTCTCTTCAGGCTAATGGTTACTAAATTGGTAAATTCAAACAAGTGAGCATAGTTTGCCTAGATTTTTGCCAGGGTTCAGTCAGGCATCTTGTGCTATTCCTATGGAAAAGAAGGTGACCTGTGAACTACCCAAGAGAACAAAAGTAATAGCCTTGGAAACTGGTTGAAGTTCTGGGCTCCAGAGTGGTCATTAATGACCCAGTGGTGTCCCTGTGAAAAGGGATTCGGTGAGGAGTTCTGGAAGTCTGAGCTTGGCCCTGGGCTAGGGACCTTTTCCATGATGGTATAGATAAAGGCATAACTATGTCCTTATCAAACTGTAAATACCACAAAGGTAGGAGGCGTAGTTAAAGATGGATGACAGGTTCAAAAAAGATTTTGAGAGACTACAATATTTGGATGAATGTAAAGAAAAAATCATGCAGAAGAAAAACATGCATGATCATATGGTTCAATGGGGATATGATTGGAGATATAGACTCTAAATTATCACTCTATTGCAAATATATAATAATATAGAAATAGGTCTTGATCAATGATAAATGTAAAACCCAGTGGAATTGCGCATCAGCTCCAGGAGGGGGAAGGAAGAGGGGAGAGAAAGAACATGAATCATGTAACCATGGAAAAATATTCTAAATTAATTCATTTAAAAAATAAATAAACAAAAGACAACAATCAACCAAAAAAAACACAATAAAAAAAAGATCTGACAGTTGGAGTAAGTTCAAAAAGGAATCAACCATTTGTAGTATTAATAAAGCAACTGAAAAAGCTCATGTGTTTTGAGTCTAAACAAAGGTGAGGCAGCCAGGTGCCAGGAGTTAGGCTGAGAGTCAAGAAGGCTTCTTATCTTCCTGAGCTCAAATTTGGCCTCAGACACTTGCTAGCTGTGTGGCTTGTGTGCTTGCCTTAGTCTCCTCATCTGTAAAATAGGCTGAAGAAATGGCAAACCACTCTAGTATCTTTACCAAGAAAACCCCAAATGGGGTCACAAAGATGGGACAAAACTGAAATGACTCAACAATAGCAACAAAAAGAGTGGCATAATGTCCAGGAACAGGGAAGTAATATTAGGTCTCACTAGACCATGCCTTGGTCAAACCACATCTAGAACATTCTTTTCAGTTCTGCACTGCATAGTTTAGAAAGGATACTGACAAGCTAGAGAATATCCAGAGGCAGCATCCAGTAATTCTAGATGATTAATCCAAACACATCTGCTTAATACCATTTACAGGGGGCAGCTGGGTAGCTCAGTGGATTGAGAGTCAGGCCTAGAGACGGGAGGTCCTGGGTTCAAATCTGGCCTCAGACACTTCCCAGCTGTGTGACCCTGGGCAAGTCACTTGACCCCCATTGCCCACCCTTACCACTCTTCTGCCTTGGAGCCAATACACATAAGTTAAGGGTTTAAAATAAAATAAAATAATACCATTTACAGGAAACTCATTCATTTCAATGTATAAAGTACTATGAAACATGTTCAGTGCTACCATCATCAGAATTCACCATCCATTTCTTCCCTCTATGACTGTCGAGTATACCGCATTCCTCTGATTCTGAATTATTTCATAAAGGTCTTTCTGGATTTCTTTGTATTTCCCCATATTTGTCCTTCTGAATTGATTACATTAATGTATTATGATTTTGGGTCATGGCATTATAGAAGCAGAGCTGGAAGGGCCCTCAGAGGCATTCTAGTCCAACTCCCTCATATTACCAAGTTAGGAGAATGAGGCCAAAGGACAAGGAGCTTGCCCAAGCTCACACAGATATAAGAATTGGAGAGGGGATTTGAACCAAAGTTCCCTAATTCCAGGGCCGGTCCCTGCTGCTTCATGCTTTATTTAACCTTTCTTTATTGCTGGATGTTTAGTTTGCTTGCAGGTTTTTTCTAATTACATATAATGCTTCTAGGAAAATCTTTCAATTATTGACAATTTTTGTGTTGTTACTACAGTCTGCCAGATTGCTTCCCAGTAGTTTACTGTTTCCACCAGCATTGCATAAACATACTTGTTTTGCCACAACCATGTTAACACTGAGTTTCAGTGCTTTTAATTATTTTTGCCAATTTGGTGGGTGTGACGTTGTTATGGATTTAGAGAAGAATGGTTTAATAATTGTACATATATATGTATGTATGGGCCCATATACACATATGTAATATATATGTATATGTGTTACATATATAGTTATAATAAATCTTTTGCAAAATGCTAGTCTTTTTTTACCATTTATCTTTTTTTTAAGTGTCTAATTTAGGTCAGTGTTTATGAGTATATGTCATTTCTGTAGGCCCATAAGTATTTTTCCTAATCTTTTTTCATAATTACTGAGCTTTCAGGTTTTGTTTTGTTTTGTTTTGTTAATTTCAGTATACTCCAACATATCTGTCTTGCTAAAAACAAAAAAAAACTGGTCTCCTTTCACAACTTTGAGATATAACATTTATTCCGTTTTCTCTCATCTCTTCTAAAGCTGTATGTTTGGATCTCACCAGCTAGAATTCACAGAGTTGTACCATATGGCTCCAAATCCCTTTCCTGTCACACATTGACAACTAATTTTGCAAAGTATCTTTGTTCACTACCTTTAAGAAATGAAAGGTACTACTGTGAGGGCTCTACTTTTAGAAAATATCTGTTAGAATAAGTTGGATTTTACCCTTGGAGTTGCAGGCTAAGCTTAGAATCTAAAAGTGTCTCCTTGACAGAGGTAGTTACTGTTTCCTTAAAGAATCAACAGAAATACTAGTTGAAATAATTAACAACTTTAGCAAAGTTGCAGGATAGAAAATAAATCCATAATAAATTATCAGCATTTCTATATATTGCAAACAAAACCCAGGAGAAGGAGATTGAAAGAAAAATTCCATTTAAAATAACTGCAGACAGTAATCAACAGGAGTCTGTCTGCAGAGGGAGGTAGTTTTTGTTACTATCCATGTTGCCATTATTTTTAATACTTTTTTTAATTCAATTACATGGAGGAAAAAAAACAATTTTTTAACCTTCAGGGGTTTTTTTTAAATGTGAGCCAAGTTCTCCCCCTTCTTCTCTCCCCTCCATCCTCTCTGAGACAACAAGCTATCTAATATAGATTTTACCTTCGTGGGCGCAGCTGGGTTGCTCAGTGGATTGAGTCAGGCCTAGAGATGGGAGGTCCTAGGTTCAAATCTGGCCTCAGACATTTTCCAGCTGTGTGACCCTGGGCAAGTCACTTGAACCCCATTGCCTAACCTGTTAACCACTCTTCTGCTTAGGAGCCAATACACTGTATTGTGTGTTATTGTACCAAGGCGGAAGAGTTTCTTAAAAAAAAAAAAAAAAAAAAAAAAAAAGATTTTACCTGAGTAATAGTATAAAAACATCTTTGTCACTTTGTAAAAGAGAACTTGAAAAAACAAGAGTATATGTTGCCATTATTGGGGTGTTTGATGGCTCCTTTGTAGAAAGAATGAATGATCATATGAAAATGAAATTCTTTATAAAATTTGTAATGCCAGAAACTTTTTCTACATGAAAATCACTTGATCCAAGTTTTTTTCACATCTGAATTCCAAAAACCTCCTAAGGAATGTACTGAAAATTCATTGGCACAGATAACAGCATGAAGATGGCCCAAGGCAGGAAGCTGAAAAAGAAATAAACTATAGCCTTAGTGTGAGAGGAGTGCCTTAATGCTTGGAGTTCATTTCCAGGGGTGTGGAATCAAAATAAGTAGAAGACAATAGGACATATGTACGTGTGTGTGTGTGTGTGTGTGTGTGTGTGTGTGTGTGTGTGTAAGTAAATGTAGACAAAGTTATATTTTAAAAGACAAACTTTGACATTCAGCAGGGAGCCGTAACTGATTAAAACCTAGGTAGCAGCAATATAAGTGCAAGAATCTACTAAACTTCTAATTTCTTTTTCCTCTATGTAGGGAGGCTAAAACCATGGGGGGAAGCAAAAGAAAATATTTCTCTGAAAGAGACAGCAAAAAGAATTGAGTTCCATAAAAAAACTTATAAACAGCCACATCTCCAGACCAGGTCAGTATATAACTTATTATTGTTTAGTTTTTAACTTTTCTATAAAAACAGATACTTAAAATGCTGATCTTGTATTAAATGTGTTTTTTTTTTAAACTCTTATCTTCCTGTTAGGATCAACACTGTGTATTAGTTCCCAGAGAAAAGAAAAGTAAGAGATAGGCAATGGGAGTTAAGTGACTTGCCCAGGGTCACACAGCTAGTATCCGAGGTCAGATTTGAACCCAGTACCCTTCCATCTCTAGGTCTGGCTCTCAGTCTACTAAGCCACCTAGCTATCCCCCTTGTATTAAATGTTTTACCGTGGCAAAATTTTCTAACCATTTAGCATAGGGATGATAAAGAGTTCTCAACCATTGTAATATGGGAATATTAGGAGCCTAGACAGATGCTGTTGATGGTATATGATTAGGGAGGGAGTCCCAAACCACGGCTGTATGTGTTAGATAACCTCACACAGCAGCAGGATCAGGTCTCCTTTAACCCCAAGATTCTCTGCCCCTGGTCCAGGGCTTGGAACCAATCCAGCCAAGACAGTTAGTAATGTTTCCAGGAAGCAGATTGAAACTTCCTGAAACCCCAAAATCAAGATAGATAAACTGGCTTGGAAAGGCTTGCTCAACTAAAGTTGTAATGAGATCTGACTGCTATTAATTAGATGGTTGATGGTAAGATAAGCAAGGCTCCAAGATTGTTTAGGCTTAAGGTTAACCAGGGTTTATTGTAAATAACAGAGGGAAGGGAAGGGTAGGTAGGTGGGTGAAGGAAACCCTAAGTCTTGCCTAAATCCTTGATGTTAATTAATCTTGAAGTTGATGTTCCCTAGGTGCAGAATATGAGAAAGCCTTGAGGGCAAATGCTGACTCTTTTGCTTGTTGCTGAGCCCAGAGGCTGGCAGGCCCCTGGGTCAGTTGCTCCTATTCTTGGTTGTAGCTGTATCTCACTAGCTGGTATGTAAGGATGTTGTCTATGCCAAGGAAGTATTGAATATTTAGCTATCAATGGAATTAGTCCCTACCTGCCTAAAAGAAACTCACTCCCAAACCACCCTGAGGCCCAAAACCCTCCTGTCCTCCCTAGCCCTCCAGGTGAGTCAGAGAAGTGAAGCTCCCAGGGGTTTGAGAGGGACCCCCTTTTATACCCTGTCTTTAACTGGCACTCTGGCACCCGGCCTGAGTACTCTGCCAGGTTCTGTGTTCCAAAGTGCCAACTGCCATCTTGCACCCCCAGAAACATGGCTACTCATTTCTGCATCTTACACCATTTGTGTGTCCTGGACCCCTTTGGGCATCTCTCGAAGTCTATGGACCCCTTCCTAGAAAAGCATTTTTAAATCATCTAAATTTCAGTTAGAGATTAGTGAAAATAAAGATTTAATTTTTTTTCCCATTAAAGTTCACAGACCCACCCCTCTACCCCCCCGAAATCTAACCATGGAGCTCATTTTAGTTTATTAGATAAAATGTTTGTTATAGTCATTTTTATTTGGCATCTTTTTAGTCTGGGCAGTAACTACTCTAGTGTTAAAGTAGTAATCTAATTGCTACAAGCTATTTTGTCTTTGTCTTTAGAGAAGATCAACGGAGGAAACGTGAGCAGAAAAGGAAAGAGAAGAAAGATTGCATACTTGGAACTCGAAGAGGCCTAGTCATGCTTGAAGACTAACAATCTGCCAAATCCTGTAGATTTTGTGAAACTTTGATGCTTTTGTAAATATTTCTATATTTGTTTTATCGTTGTAAATTCCATCCAGCCTGTCTTATTCTGTTCTTAGTCCTACTTATTATAGATGTATCTTTGGAGCTTTCATTTTAACCTGCTACTTACCTACATCAGTGAAACAGTGATACTGTCAGTTCACAAATGTTTCATTTATAAACTCTGGCAGATTATCTCAAATGGTCTTTACCTAACTTTTTTCTGTTTAAAAGTACATCCAATCCTTGAGCTAGATTTTGAAGGTCAAGTATCTTCTCGTATCTTCTCCTAGTCCGAGGGTTTCAAATAACTTGTATAACCTTTTTTACATTTTAAATAATGGTACAAAAGGAGAAGGTAGAATAGAAGACTTCTAGAGAACCTAATAACTAAGTAAGCGGCAGTATAAAAAAGTCAAGCTTTAAAGTTTTCTTAGATTTTTCCTTTATGTATCTATAAATACATATTCATTGCTAATTTGTTATTAGATGCTGTTGTCCACATTTGTACCCTGAATGCTTTCCAGTTTAAAGCAAAAGGATCATGCTTATGAGTCTATTCAATTCTTATGTTATTTCTTTATATTTTCAAGATTATTGTTCTCTATAATCTAGTCTCTTATTCAAAGAAAGTCAAAGACTACAGTTGCTTAGAATTATACTTTTTTCTGTTGACTTTCAGAATTTTACATCTGGCACTGTCTCTGTCAGATTAAGACAGCATACCTAAGCTAACCTATTAAAAATTTTCTACTGTTTGGAAAATTTTTATAAATAAAATTAAAACTGGAAATTTGTTCTCTCCTGAGCCATAGTCTGTTTAATTCTTTTTAATAATAACACATAGTACCCCAAAGGGGAAAAAGAGGAAGAAATCAGGAATGAAGGGAAGTGAACTAATAAGAACAGAGATTAGTATTAAAGCTTATTGAGCTATTGGCTCAGTGGATAGAGCACAAGGCCTGAAGACAGGAGGTCCTGGGTTCAAATGTGAACTCGGACACTTCTAGCTATGTGACCTTAGGCAAGTCACTTAATCCTAACTGCCTAGCCTTTACTGCTCTTCTGCCTTGAACCGATTCTTAGTTTCAATACAAAGACAAGGTATGGGCTATTTTAAGTTTGCGGTAAAATAAAGGAACATAGTACAGTTTACAACAAAAGAGGGGGGGGGGGGTCATAACTTGGTAAAAAAACCCCAGACAGATGAAAAAAATATAAACCTAATTCGTAATTTTAAATGTGAATGGATTAAACAATCCACTATCCCTTGCCTTCTCTTTAGATTTGACTCCAAGGCTGTTCCTGTTCCTCTTAATAAGCAAAAAGAATTGATCATTTCACAATACATATGAACCAAAGTCAGCACTACATAAAATGCTAGCAACAGGCAGGCAGCTAGGTGGCTTAGCAGATAGAGAGCCAGGCCTGAAGACGGAAGAACCTGAGTTCAAATCTGGCCTCAGACACTTCCTAGCTGTGTGACTCTGGGCAAGTCATTTAACCCCCATTGCCTAGCCCTTACCTCTCTTCTTTCTTGGAACTGACTCTCAGTTTTGATTCTAAGATGGTAAGTAGGAGTTTTCAAAACAAAACAAAAACACCACTAGCAATTCAATAAAAACTTTATTTTGTCACTGTCAAGTAACAGAACAATATCAATTCCCTAACTATGAATAAATGATGATCCTCTCTGCTGGTTAAAGTTCCTCACAAATCCTTTTATTATTTTCATAGGCAAATTCTTCAGTATGGGCTGGGTCATGAAACACTCCAATAAAATCTATTTCCAGGTAGAATGGACCATTCACTTTATCAGCCAAGGTGAATCCTATACTACTGATCTGGATTGAAAAGGGAGAAAATAATTAAAATCTTATGCTCACTGTTTACAACATAGCTTTAATTCTCTCGGATGCTTATTATAGCCGAGGCTCTTCATATTTCAGTCTAAGATGCTTCTATGTGCTAATAAAGATGTAAAATCCTGCTAATCCCTAGGAAGTATTAAAAAGATCCTGTCCTCTCTAGCAAAGCTAGAGGAGATTATTACTTAGCCTATTCAGGCCACTAGGAAGGTGCATGACAAAAGAGAGGGAGAGAAATGTGAAATTGGCTCTCTCACTACTTTGCCACACTACAGGCTTCTCTGTGTTTCAGCTTCCTCATACACAAAATGATAGAATTCCAACTTCACAGAGTTGTTATGAGAGAGTCTGTAGACTTTAATGCGCTATAAAAATATAAGTAGTGGCTTTTTTCCCATGCAGCCTTTCTCCCATTCACTTTGCTACTGCCTGATTTCATTCCAGGGAAGGTCTTTTAATTTACTTGCAACACTGCAAAAAGTGCCTGGATTCTCAACTGTTCATCCTTATTTTTAAGATGAAATACACTATATTACATGAAAACATTGACGTAACCTATAACTGACTGTTAGCCATCTTAGGGAATGAGGGAGAAAATCTGAAACCTAAAATGTCAGAAAACAATTGTCAAAAATTATTTGTAAATGTAACTGGAAAAATAATTAGTTCATTTTTTTAAAAAGGTGAAAAATACTATTGTGGTTTTACAAAAATATCGGAGTATCGGAGTTCCTTCATTTCTTAGGCTGCCTGACAGAAGTGACTGTCAGCTTAGGGGTATGATTGGCACTATTCAAGCATAAACAGTCCTCTGGCTAGATGGGGAAATTTTAGGGAACACCTTCACTGGAACAGCATTGCCCAAAAAAGATCCTGTGCTCCTGAAAACACAGCAAAAACTCACCTGGTCTGTCAGAAGCTGATGCTGTCTATCCTGGATTCTCCCCTTATTGGAGAAAAAAAACTTGGAGAACGGAATCTGTGACAAGAAAGTCCTTAGTTCATTATTCATGCCTGAGATGCAGAGAACTTTGGCATTTACTTTAGTTTTGAACACACAAGGAAACAACAGTTAACTTAAACTTAATTCTAAACTCTCATAGGTAAATATTAAATTTAAATATATATGCATAGGTATGTATTAGTGTTTCCCCTAAACCAAAAATTACTTAAATACCCCAAACAAAAGAAACCCTAGTTGTAGGTACTTTTAAAGTCACTAGCAAATTGGTTTACCTTTCTCTGTATATCTACGACGGTTTCTCCCAGTTAATATGCTGCATCTTAGATACGCCATTTAAAAAGAGCCCTTTTCTAGAGCTCACCATTTCCCATTCATCCGGCCACTTTTGTTCCTTTATTGCAAACTCACTTTTCTGAAAAACCTATCTGGAAGCACCCTAACCTAACTATTGAATAAGAAAGGTGTTTATGCTCACCTACTATTACCCCTAAAATATTTCTGTAAAGGTCATCAGATTGGCATATGAATTCCATCAAAACACTTACCTAATACCAAACCCCTATTGTGTGTGAGTATATAGTCTCAAAAACGTAGAAATGCACAGAAAGGTACCTCAAAGGTTTGCCACATAGCATTCCCTTTTTCTGTCAGCTGCACATCAAAATGCCCAAACAAATTTTTAAAAGTCTATATATGCCACATATGTAGAGAATGAGATAAGGTTATACAAATAGGCAATTACTTAACTAGTAAAAGAAAAACCCAGTCAGGAACCTTAAACATATAAAAGATGGAAGATGACGAGATATCATCTATTTACACAATTTTCCTCTCTTTAATCCTGATTTTTTTCCCTTCCTTAAAATAAAAGGAGAGGGCAACCATGTGAATGTGTGGGACCAGTTCCACCATAAACTTAAGCACTTTAAATTAATCTATGAGAGTCATGCTCTTTCTCATCTCACTAAAGGTTAAACAACATCAAAAAGTTAATTAAAGATATAACCCTTATGGCATTTCATTTCCTTGCCAATCTAAAAAGCACTGCTCAAAGCAAAATCATTAAAGTCGGGCATTGTTGTAAGATTTATACAGAGAAGGTGAGGAAACAATTTGCGAGTGATTTTCAAAGAACTTACATCTAGGATTTCTTTCACTTTGGGTGTTCAAGTAATTTTTGGTTTAGGGGAAACACTAATGCATAGCAGCTCAATACTTCAGTCTCCTCAGGAGGCCTGCTTCTTTAACTAAAAGATGAGTAATGTGAAAATCAACCCGTCAACCAACCTGGTTCCAAGTTCTGCCCCTTACAACTTGTGCCACATTAACCAATTTATTTCCTCTCTAAATCTCAATTTCCTAATCTGTAAAATAGGAATAAAAATACCTGCCCTATCTATTTCAAAGGAATTCTTTTAAGAATTAGATCAAATGTAATAATATATATGAATGGTTCGACCAATCAACCAACATTTATTAAGCACCTACTCCGCCAAGCATGATTCTGTGAAAACAAAGCAAGCATTAATCAAAGGAAAGATTATTACTAGTTCAAACTGACGGAGTAAGAAATGAAAAACAATCTCATAAAATCACATCCCCTAGGCCTTTTGTTTGTGTCCCTAAGAACTGATGTCATTTTGTTCCATAAAGTTTCTTTTTTATTTTATTTTTAAACCTTTATGTTCCAAGGCAATGACGATTAAGTGATTTGCCCAGGCTCACAATAGCTAAGTTTCTGAGGCCATGTTTGAACCCAGTGTTACCTGGCTGCCCCCAAATAAAGTTTCTTTCTTTTAAAGCCTTACCTTTCATCTTATAATCAATACTAAGTACTGGTTCCAAGGCATAAGAGTGGGCAGGGCTAGGCAATGGGGGTTAAAGGATTTGCCCAGGGTCATACAGCTAACAAGTGTCTGTCTGAGGTCAGATTTGAAGCCAGAAGCTCCAGGTTCTAGGCCTGGCTCTCTACCCACTGAGCCATTTAGCTGCCTCCATAAAGTTTCAATAACTTTAATCCTTGAGAAACTTATTTCTCTTCCTTGAGAACTTAACAGTACCATTCATTAAACAGAGATGGTTCAGAGGCGGTAGGATATAAATTATATGTGAAAAAAATTCTGTGCATTTTGTATTGATCACTATCACTGTGACTTGGCATCATTACCTAACCATGTCCATATATTAAGTTCCATGATATGATACTTAGTATTGTGAAAAGGGAATCCTTTGTGCTCTCTGCTTAGTTAACTCTTACAGTATTTCGTTGTCTCTGCTATAAAGACAGAGGCCAGTTCTTCAATTCTCCACTCTGCCTCCTTCACCCTACCAATGGTAGATGAATAAGTCAAAGACAATCCAGCTGCAGACAGGATTTCAAAGGATACTATTTCCAGAAGCCAAAGCAGTCGGTGCTATTACCTTGATCTCCTGCCAATAGGGCCCCCCACGCGTGAACATGAAGTAACTGTGCAACAGATGGCTTTTATGGATCAGGTCAGTGTCTGTTTTGATATTCACCATCCAGGGCCGACCATCCCCACGCACACGGAGATACAGAGTATTAAAGTTAGACCAATCATAATACTTCTTCCTCTCAAAAGCACCCTACAGACATGGAAAAAGGTAAATTCATGTAATAGATTAGTTGATAATTTTCATAATATAACATTTAAATTGATAGTAAGCTCCTTGGGGGTAGGGAAAGTGATTTTTTCATCTTTATATCCCCAGGAGCTATGTGTATTATACATGGAAGGCACTTAATAAGTCTATTATTAAAATGAATTGAATATTCAGCAGGTGCAAACCACTTACCACTATAATAGATACTTAGCTTTTAATTTTAATGAATAGTTTACAAACAACTTTGAAATGAAATATGCTACCCACCTCCTAACAGAGAAAAGTGATGGCCTCAGCATCCAAAATGAGACATCATTTTGTGACATGATCAACATGGGAATTTGCTTTGCTTGATTTTGCAGATGTTTAACAAGATTTTGTTTTTCTCTCCAATAGGATAGAAAAATGTATGTCTCAAATGAAGAAGGCATTCTACTAGGCTCTCAGAATACAAAGGCAAGATGACAAAAAGTCTGTACCCTCAAGATTACATTCAATTTGAGGTGGTAGAGGAGGTAAAAGAAATACAGCCAATAAACAGGTATTCTGACAGATATATTTGCACATAGACACATACCCTATATATAATGTGTGTGTGTGTGTGTAAAATTTTATGTGTATATTATGTGAGTTTCAAAGCCTGGGAGTGCTAACCACAGGAATCTAGGAATGCAGGCCAGAGGTTATGGTTATATGACCTCAGTGGGGAAGGGAGACCTTAAGGCTCCCTTCACTGTATGATTCCCCCAGATACTCTGAGTAAAGGAGTCACCTCGATCTCCAAAACAAAAATACACGACAGTGGCTCAAGCAGAAGTCAAGAGTTCCAAGTACCCAACCAATGGAAAAAAGACATCTGACCAACCGGTCACATGCATGCACCTCCCTGATGATTCTCCAGAAAGCAGTTCCATAGTGTTTCCAACATGAACATGCCTTCTTAGAAGGTGATGGGGTCTACAGATGGGCCAGCCCCCAATTACATCTGAGAATTTAAGGAAGTTGAAGTAATAAACCTAAAGAGATCAGGAAAGGAGATGGCCCATTAGCTAAAACTTGAAGGAATCTAGGGATTCTGGAGGTGAGGAGGGAATGAGTTCACATATGTAAAGCACTCTGCAAACCTTAAAGCACCATGATCATTATGACTGTTATTCTAGGCATGAGAATAGTCTCTGCAAAGAAAAAGAGGTAGGAGACAGACTACCAAGTTTGAGGGCTGCAAGTAGGCCATGGATCATGAAAAGCACAAAAGAGAGTAATGTTCCAAAAACTTGGAAAACAAACCTGGAATTAGACTACTATGGGCTCTAAATGCCAAGCTGGGGAGTGTGTATTTTTATCCTTGAGACAATAGGTAGCCACTGAAATTTTTTGAGTAAAAGACTGGCATGGTCAAACTTGTGCTTTAGAAAAATTATCTGGATGGTTATGTGGAAGTCAGCAGCTAAAAGAGGGGAGAGACTAGAAGCTGGGAATCTAAGAAATTTCAATAATAGTCAAGGGGTGATGAAGATGTGGTCATGTTAATGAAAAGAAGGGGAGAGTGAAGGAGATGTTATGTAGCAGTAAGCTAGACAAGACTCAGCAACTATTTGGAAAGGGAAGGAAGAGTCCAGGATGATTCCAAGGTCAAATTTCCAAGTAGCATCACGGTGCAACACAAGTCTAAGTAAATACTCAAGCTCCTATCAGTTTGTCTCCCAATTTGTTGAGGCTATTCCAAATGCCAGGTGTGGAATCCTGGTCTAGGGCATCCCTAAATCACTCCCAATCTGATGATTCTTCAGGATGTTTTGAAAGTCTGGGCTCACTCTAAAGTGAGCCAGAGGTAGCCTCAGGGATCCTAGTTCAAAGCTGAGTCATGGGCCCACAAAAAAAGGAGCAGACTCAAATCTTCATCCATTTTTAAAACTGACCAGGATACAGAGGGTTTTTCTGATATTGGAATGACCTGCTTTGACCAAAATGCCTAAGCTAGATAATAGGGACCAGTCAACAAAAAACTTGGGACTTTCTCCCCTACTTTAGGAATGCTTTTTTCCCTTTAACTTCAGTGGTATACATGTACCCTGGGTATAAATTAGAGTGCTCTGCTTGGGGGTATTCCATGCATTTACCCTGTCACAAATAAAAGCAATGTGCTATATAACTGAGACTGCAGAGAAGGGCACTTTGGGGAGCCAAAGGGCTTGATTATCTCACCTACCCTTGGAATCCTGGATGTCACTGCACAGTATCCACTCTGTTTGGTCTCCCCATCATGAGGAAGTTCAGTGTTGAGAATCCCATAGAAGAGTGCACTTTGGTTATTGTTGGCCATTTTCAGGAAGGCTTTGCTTTTGCCTCCTATCATCTTGTCAGACGTCACTAGCCACTTATCCAAATCTTCATTACTGCGAAACTGCCACATTACCCTAGCTTTTTCCAGTAAAACTTCATGGTAAGGACGGCCTTCAGGCCCTTTCCAATGATCTATCAACTCCTTCTTTAAAAGCTTAAAATGGTACTTTATCTCATCTTTAATTGCTTTGTCAAAATTATCTTCAATCTTTTCCTTTGGTGAAATTAAATCTAAACCAAGCTCATTGTTCTTGGCTTGTTTTTCCAATCCACCTTGAGTCTTTCCTTCAGGGGAAGATCTGCCTGAATCAGCCTCTGTTTTTTTAATACTAGTATATAGTCTGGAGGGGTAGCCAGCAAATATGGGCCCCAATAAAAAGGATTGTGCGGCATCTTGCTTTCTGCAAAGTTTGGGAAAATAAATGCCATTTAGTAACTTGTGAAGTAAAGCCATGGTAGAACCGATACAAATTATAAATTCGCCAGAATTTACCAGGGAAAAGAAATTTCAGCTACACCCTGTAACAGAAGAAACAATACAAGCGTTACCAAACTAATAGAAAATTTATCCTTTTTTTCAAATGTAACCAAAATCTGCAAAATTCATCACAATAACCATCTTTTGAAGTCTAAGGTTAATTGGAAAACATAATTGTCTTACAAAGTTCCATGAAAAAGAAAGAAAATTGGGGGTGAAGTCAAGACGGCAGAATAGAAATAATGCAACTGAGCTTCTTTCTGTCCACAACTCATCCAAACACATTTATAAAGTGAACCAAACTAAATCCTGATGGGGAAATCCAGAAAATCAAAGTGAGTATTTTTTCAGGCCCAGGTCTAAAAAGGGAGACAGATAAAGAGGCTGACAAAAAACTAGGGACTGGTGAGGCAGGATAATTGGGCACTCCGGCACCTAGGGAAGACTATCCAGTGGTTCCCAAACTTTTTTGGCCTACCGCCCCCTTTCCAAAAAAAATATTATTTGGTCCCCTAGAAATTAATTTTTTTTTTAATTTTAATAGCAATTAATAGGAAAGATAAATGCACCTGTGGCCAGGGGATCACTGCAGCACCCAGCAGGGGGCGGTAGCGCCCACTTTGGGAATCACTGCTATACACCAACACAAAAGGAGGTCCCAGACCTACACTCAGGGCACAGGTGTCAACTGGCAGCTTGTTAAACACTATCCAATCTGAGGTCAAAGATCCAGGGTGAAGTGAAAAGTGGGTCTGTGCATAGTGTTATAATGAAACCCTGGGAGCCAGGAGTCCACACTGTTGATTGGCGAGTGGGTCCGTTGGATATAGGAATGTTCCCAGGGGGCCGTGAGGACAGGGGAGAGAGCAGTTGGCCCAGGGGGGTATAAAACACCCTGGCAGCCCTGGCTGAGGGTTCCTTTCCTTCCCTTGGACTGGAGATCTGTGGATCCTGGTCTTTGGGGGATTGAGAATTGCTGGGCTCAACCTTGCAAGATCCTCCTGTCTTGTTCCTGATAACATCATCAACCTGTACCCAGACCATCATCTTCTGATTCTACTGCCCCTAGATATTAGGAAATCAATCATCTATAGTTATCTAGGTTTCCAAGGGCCCGGGAGGGATCCGGGAAGTGGGCAGGAGAAGAAGAAGTGGGTAGAAAGGGGTGGATATCCTGAAGACTGGTTAGGCATATCATCAAGAAAAAGAAGAAGAAGCTGAAACATCAAGCAGCAGTTTGCCTACTCTGGTTTGGCTCAATACCTGCCTACAGATCTGAGGGTTTATCATCATCATCCAAGTAGATAGGGTTTCCCAATTCCTCTATCCAGTCCCATTACCCCATCTTTGCTAAATACAGTCAAAGCCTTTTAAGTACCTTCCTGAAGTGGTTATTTATTGCTTCTCTGGGAAGGGAGATACACAGTCAGAGACAAGCTAATAGAGCCCATTATACACTATCAATCAACTGAAGGGATATCATCCATTGACCTGAAGGATCCTGCCTGGGCACTGTTATAAAGGAGGGAGGTGTCATATCATCTAGCTAGGACAAGCCTCAGTTGATCTTGCCCTGGCCACCTATCTGGGCTATCACTGCTGTCACACAATTACCAGTGGTAGTATCCAGTTTAGTTTTATTCCCTCTCCATCCAACAACACATCTACATATTTTTATAACAATAGACAGTAGTGTTTCTCTGGAGAGAGGCGCTGGGTAGTATACTGAAAAGGAAGATTAGAAGCCTGCTACAGCAGCTAAAACCCCAAGCTCAGAGCAATGTCTCAGTTCCAACATCTAGCCCACCCTGCACAGCAGAACAATCCAAGCTAGGAATCCCAGACTAAAGGGAAGCCTACAGTTCTGCCCCTGTGAATCAACACAAACTTTCCAGCTTGCTAATATGGGCTGAATTTAGTAGCAGGTTACTGTTGTGAGACCTAAACATGAGTCAGGAATTTCAGAGCTCAGAGCAGGGGTGGCAGTACTCAGATTTTGCCGTGAATCATCTCAGTTTGGGAACACTGCAAGTTTGCAGGTCTCCACCCTATTCCTTGAGAATAACATTAGACTGAATACAGAAAGAAAGCAGCAATAAGACCAGTACTGACCTTCCTAACAAAAGTTCCAGAAAGTCCAGCCTTAACATCAAGTCCAAAGCCAGGAAGGAAGATGGAAGAATGGGCAAAGAAAAAAAGACTCACACTATGATGCCCATAATATTATGGTGACAGGGAAACTCGAGACATAAATGCAAAAGAAAAGAAGAACTCCAAAACATCTACAAATAGAATCTCAGAGAAAAACAGGGCTTAAGCACATACTCAACTACAATTCCTAGAAGAGATGAAAGGTTGGTTTTTTTAAGAGGTGGAAAATAAATGGAATGAGAGTGTTAGAGGAAAAAAATTGGAAAAGAAATGAGAGCTATGGAAGAAAAAGCTAGAAAGGGAATTAGCAGTTTGGTTCAAGAGGTACAAAATCTTGCCCAAGCAACAAACTCCCTGAAAATTAGAATGGACCAAACAGAAACAAATGACTCCCCCCCGCCAAAAAAAAGAAATGACTCCAAAAGGCAACAACAAATATAAAAATAAAATCAAAAGGCTAAAAAAACTAAAATATATCATAGCAAAAACAACTGGCCTATAAAACAGATTAAGGAGAAAAAAATTGAGGAATTACTGGATTATCTGAACACTATGATCAAAAAGAGTCTAGACATCCTATTTCAAGAAATCTTAAAAGGAAACAGTCTATATCTCATAGAAGTAGAAAAAGAGAAAAAGAGAAAGAGAGAGAGAGAGAGAGAGAGAGAGAGAGAGAGAGAGAGAGAGAGAGAGAGAGAGAGAGTTCAAATCTGCCCTTAGACACTTCCTGGCTGTGACCCTAGGCAAGTCACGTTATTAACCCCCTTTGGAACCAATACACAGTATTGATTCCAAGATAGAAGGTAAGGGTTTTAAAGAAGAGTCTTGGCTGATTAAAATAAATACATTTTTAAAAGAAATGTAAGGAAACTTCCTCAACATTATAAACTGTAAAACGTTTCTTAGCTATCAGCAAGATTGATATTTTAGCAAATTTTTAACACCAGTTCATTTCTAAGACTTGGATATCACCTATTAGCCATATGTAAAATAGGGACTGAGTGACCCACACTTTTATATAATCCCAACACGGAGAGAAACAACAATAATCGCATTTCCATCTTTCTTACAGCTGGATTCAATTTGTTTTTGTTTTTTTTTTTTAATTCTTTAGAGCTAATTCACATATGCAAGATCTCATTTAATGCTCACATAGTGAGGCAGAAAGGTAGGCAGAGCCTCCATCATTTCTCATTTCCTATTGGCCCTTCTCTGCCTTGCAAGGAAAAGGCCTCCTTATGACATAATAGACTCCTGGACCTGGGTTCATAACTTACCTCTGATGCAAGCAAAATGCACTTCATCTCAGTTTCCTCATCTGTAAGATGAGAGAGTTGTAACATATGACCTGTAAGGTCTTTTCAAGCTCTTATCTAAAAGCCTACGTGCCTCCAGGGAGGAGCCTCCATCTCCCGAGCCGAGGGCAGGTGATTTAAAACTCCATTAATAAAAACGTGAGTTAAAGGAAGATGCTTCAGATTTGAAGATTTGGGTTCGAATCCTGAAACTGTCTATTCCTGGTTACTAACTCTGTGACCCTGAACAGCTCAGGCAATCTCAGGGGCCTCGGTTTCCTCACCTGTAAAACAAGGACGTTGAGTTAGAAGATTTCTGCGAACCTTCCCAGCCACAGATGTGATCCTCCAAAAAACTAAAGCCACTTCCAGGCAGGGGGGAGGGGCGTTAACTGAGAGACTCGGAGGGGATCCGGGAAAACAACGCCCCTTCCCCCAGCCCAGTCTGGGGTGAGATCGTGACCCTTAATTCTCTCTAATCATCCTTCTTCCGGGGCCGGAAGTCAGTGTTCCTAGATCTAATGTGTTCCCCCAAACCCACGTCACATCGTTCTTCTTCCCTTCTTTGGGCACTGCTCGTTTTCCCAACCCGTCCCGCCCTAGCTTCAGAGAGTGACTTCCGCCCGCGACTGCGTCCTTCCAAGATTTCAGTCCCCCGCGGCATAAACTCCCAGAGCAGAAAGAGTTCCGCCTGTTGCATATGGATGATGCCTAAAAAAGAACGCCCAATCCTCGGCTTTCAGCTCTCATAAACCCAGCTAGAAAGATTTTGTAGGAAGTCCCTCTAGGTGGCGCAGGAGATAAAGCCTGGGACCAGAAATCACCCGATCCAAATTCAAACTCAGACTACTTAACTAGCTCATGTTGACCCGGATATACTGAACCAACTGATTCTGTGCAAATAACTTAACTTTTGTCTGCCTCAGTTTCCTCATCTGCAAAATAGGGATAATAGCAGTACCCACCTTCTGCCATTTTTGTGAAAATAATTTTGAAATCATTTAAACCTTTAGATCTCAGCTATTCCCCTTTGGCCCTCCTTGTGGTTCATGCTTTTTTCTGTCTCCATTTCAGTTATTAAACATTTTATTTGTTTTATTTCATTAAATCTAATTTCTTTTGGAACAACAAAATCCAGCTCCTACCTCTTCCCCATTCCCAGTTCTCCATTTCAATTTAAAAATATATATATTTTATTTGTTTAATTAGCCAAAATCCTCACTCTCCCTGCTCATCCCCCACCCCCAGCATTATATTCAGTTTTGCTGGATAAGTTATTCTTGGCTATACCAAACCCTTTGCCATCTGGAACATTGTATTTCAAGTTCTCCTCTCTTTTTAGTTGAGGTTGTTCAGGTGTGATCCTGACTGTGGCTTCTCTACTTCATTCTTCCTGACTGATGGTAGTAGTTTTTCTTTGATCTGGAAACTCCGGACTCTGCAAAAGACATCCTGTAAATTTTCATTTGAGAGTTTCTTTCAAGAAGTGATTGGTAACATTTCCTAAAAATAATAAACAGTATATACCTAAAACCATCAACAAACATCATATGCAATGGGGATAAATTAGAAGCCTTCCCAATAAGATCAGGAGTAAAACAAGGATGCCCATTATCACCTCTATTATTCAACATAGTACTAGAAACACTAGCAGTAGCAATTAGAGAAGAAAAAGAAATTGAAGGGATCAAAATAGGCAATGAGGAGACTAAGCTATCACTCTTTGCAGATGATATGATGGTATACTTAAAAAATCCTAGAGAATCAACTAAGAAGCTGGTAGAAATAATCAACAACTTTAGCAAAGTTGCAGGATACAAAATAAATGCACATAAATCATCAGCATTTCTATATATTTCCAACACATTAGAGCAGCAAGAGGTAGAAAGAGAAACACCATTTAAAATCACCTTAGACAATATAAAATACTTGAGAATCTTATCTACCAAAACAAACACAGCAATTATATGAAAACAACTACAAAACACTTTCCAAACAAATAAAACTGGATCTCAACAATTGAAAAGCCATTAATTGCTCATGGGTAGGACGAGCTAACATAATAAAAATGACCATTCTACCCAAATTAATTTACCTATTTAGCGCCATACCTATCAAACTACCAAAAAACTTCTTTATTGAATTAGGAAAAACTATAACAAATTTCATTTGGAATAACAAAAGATTGAGAATATCAAGGGAAATGATGAAAAAAAATGTGAAGGAAGGGGGCCTAGCAGTACCAGATATTAAACTATACTATAAAGCAGCAGTCATCAAAACAATATGGTACTGGCTAAGAGACAGAAGGGAGGATCAGTGGAATAGACTTGGGATTAATGACATCAGCAAGACAGTCTATGATAAACCCAAAGAGCCCAACTTTTGGGACATGAATCCACTATTTGACAAAAACTGCTGGGAAATTTGGAAAACAATATGGGAGAGATTAGGTTTAGATCAACATCTCACACCCTACACCAAGATAAATTCAGAATGGGTGAATGACCTGAATATAAAGAGGGAAACTATAAATAAGTTAAGTGAACACAAAATAGCATATCTGTCAGATCCCTGGGAAAGGAAAGATTTTAAAACCAAGCAAGAGTTAGAGAAAATTACAAAATGTAAATTAAATGGTTTTGATTATATTAAGCTAAAAAGCTTTTGTACAAACAAAAATAATGTAGTCAAAATCAGAAGGGAAACAACAAATTGGGAAAAAAAATCTTTATAACAAAAAACTCTGACAGGAGTCTAATTACTCAAATATACAAGGAGTTAAATCAATTGTATAAAAAATCAAGCCATTCCCCAATTGAAAAATGGGCAAGAGACATGAATAGGCAATTCTCAGGTAAAGAAATCAAAAGTATCAATAAGCACATGAGAAAGTGTTCTAAATCTCTAATAATTAGAGAAATGCAAATCAAAACAACTCTGAGGTATCACCTCACACCTAGCAGAGTGGCTAAAATGAAAGAAGGGGAGAGTAATGAATGCTGGAGGGGATGTGGCAAAATTGGGACATTAATGCATTGCTGGTGGAGCTGTGAACTGATCCAACCATTCTGGCTGGCAATTTGGAACTATGCTCAAAGGACTATAAAAGAATGCCTGCCCTTTGATCCAGCCATACCATTGTTGGGTTTGTACCCCAAAGAGATCATAGATAAACAGACTTGTACGAAAATATTTATAGCTGCACTTTTTGTGGTGGCAAAAAACTGGAAAAGGGTATGTCCTTCAATTGGGGAATGGCTGAACAAACTGTGGTATATGCGGGTGATGGAATACTATTGTGCTCAAAGGAATAATAAACTGGAGGAGTTCCAGGTAAACTGGAAAGACCTCCAGGAACTGATGCAGAGCAAAAGGAGCAGAGCCAGAAGAACATTGTACACAGAGACTGATATATGGTAAAGTCGAATGTAATGGACTTCTGTACCAGCAGCAATGCAATGACCCAGGATAATTCTGTGGGATTTATGGTAAAGAAAGCTACCCACATTCAGAGGAAGATCTGCAGGAGAGGAAACATATAAGAAAAACAACTGCTTGAATGCATGGGATGAGGTGGACATGATTGGGGATTTTGATTCAAAACTACCACACCAATGCAAGTATCAACAATTTGCAAATAGGTTTCGATCAATGACACATGTTAAAACCAGTGGAAATGTGCATCAGCCATGGGTGGGGGGAGAGCAGGGGGTGAAGGGGAAAGTAGGAGCATGAATCATGTAACCATGTTAAAAATGAATATTAATAAACGTTTAAAAAAAAGAAGTGATTGGTAGATTTTTTTAAATTTCTATTTCTACTTTGCCCTATTGTTCTAAGAGATCTAAACAGTTTTCTTTTAAAATTCCTTGAAATAAGATAACTAGACTTTTTTTTTTTCTAGTCACGGTGTTCAGATAGTCTGTTCTTAAATGTTTTCTTTTCAATATGTTTTCAAGTTAGTTTGTTTTTGCTATATTTTCCCCCCAGTATTACTACTTTGTTACAGTATTTCCTGTTGCCTCATAAAGTCATTGGCTCCTATTTGGCCTATTCTAATTTTCAGGGAATTTGTGGCTGGGGCAAGGTTTTTAACATGTTATACCAAGCTATAAATTCCCTTTCCAATTCTTTCTGCAATTCATTTCTTTTCCCATTTTTTCCTCAGACAATTTCATTCTATTTATAAAAATATTTTTAAGTTCTTTCTTCATCTCTTTCAGGAATTCTAGTTGAATTTTTATCTAGCCTATGTTTTTCTCTGAGGCTTTGTCTACAGATGTTTTTTGTTTATTTTCTTCCTTTGCATTTGTGTTTTGAGCTTCCCTGACACCATGATAGTTCATTATGATATGGTTCTTTTTGTTTGCTTGTTTGCCCATTCTTCCAGGCTCCTTTCCGACTTCAAATCTGATGTTAGGACTAGACTCTGTGAAACTTTTAGAGGAAATAACTGTGCTCTACTATTGCCTTCTTGGGTTATTAAATGCTGTGTTATTCCAGGATCTCAGGGATAGGGTGGAGACCTGCAAATTTTCAGTGCTCCCAGAGTGATCCCATCAGGGAAAAGTCTGATTATTGCTCCCCTGATTTGAACTTTTCAAATTTCTGACTCATGTTTGGGTCTGAGCAAGAGTAGACTGCTATTGGATTAAGCCACTCTCAACCAGCTGGAAAATTGTGTTGGTTATTCCTCTGCAGGTTGGATAGATGCTGGAAAGGAATCCTTACTCTGCTCTAAGCCATACTTTGGCTGTTGTTGCTTGCTTCTGACCTAAAATGAATTTCTTTCTTGGTATAACACCCAAATACCTCCATCATATGCAGTCTAGGTCTATGCTTCAGAACTAGATAATAGGCTTCAAAGCTGCCATTTGGTACCTGTCCCCATCACAGTGCCCCAGTATTCAACTATTCTGAAGAACAATTTGGAGCCAAATTCAAAGGGCTATGAAATTTTGCACCCTTTGATTCAACAATACCACTACTAGATCTGTATCCCAAAGAGAGCAAAAATGAAAAAGACCTATATATACAAAAGTATTTAAAGCTGCTCTTTTTGTAGTGACAAAGAATTGCAAATTGAGAGGGTACTCATCAGTTGGGGAATGGCTGACCTAGTTATGATATATAATTGTGATGGAATACAATTGTGCTAAAAGAATTGATGAGATAGATCTGACAAGTAAAATATTCCATGTTCCTCGAATTTGTTTATGGTATCACCTTTTATGTCAAAATCATTTATCCATTTTGAGCTTATCTTGGTATACACTGTGAGATGCTGTTTTGTGCCTAGTTTCTACCAAAATAATTTCCAGGTTTCCTAACAATTTTTATCAAATATTGAGTTCTTTCCCCAATAGCTAGGATTTGGGAGTTTATTAAACACTTACAGAAGCTTACTTCCTTCTCACATAGATTGTATTGAATCTATTACACTTAGCAACACCTCGACTTCTTACCTAGTACCAAATTGTTTTGATAATTATAATTCTGTTGTGAGTATTGAGATATTCCCTTTGGTACTGCTGGTACTGTTAGACCCTTTACCCTCCCACTTTTTTCACTGATTCCTTTGATATTTTTGACTTTTTTGTTCCTCCAGACAATTTTATTATTTTTTCTAGCTCTATAAAGTAATTTGGTGGTAGTTTAATTGGTATGGCACTGAAAACATGAGTTTATGTAGTATTGTCATTTTTATAATATTGGGTTGGCCTACCCATGAACAATTAATATTTTTCTATTTAGATCTGACTTTATTTGTGTGATAAGTATTCTATTTATATAGTTCCTGTATATATCTTGGCAGGTAGACTCCCAAGTTTGTCAGTAGTCATTTTAGTCTTTTGACTTTGCTTTATTTGTTCTTGCTGTCTTGAGAGATCATTAGCTTCTAATTGCTCAATTCTAGCCTTTAGGGACTGGTTTTCGGCTATAATCTTTTGGTTTTCGGCTATGATCTTTTGGTTTTCCTTTTCAATCTGGTCATTTCTGGTGTTCAACTGGACATTTCATTTAGTTTAGTTTCGTTTTTTTTTTTTCTTAAAGAGTTGATGCTTTAGTGACAACCATTACTATGCCAAAGTTTTCTTCTGCTTGTAACTCTAATAATGGTAATATATCTAATCATTACCTTCTAGATTTTCTTGGAAGAATATTTTTAGTGAATAGTTTCGTCTGGGCACTTTTCTTCCAAAATAAACTTAAAAGGTTTCTGGAGGGGGCAGCTGGGTAGCTCAGTGGATTGAGAGCCAGGCCTAGAGATGGGAGGTCCTAGGTTCAAATCTGTCCTCAGACACTTCCCAGCTGTGTGACCCTGGGCAAGTCACTTGACCCTCATTGCCTACCCTGACCACTCTTCTGCCTTGGAGCCACTACACAGTATTGACTCCAAGACAGAAGGTAAGGGTTTAAAAAAAAAAAAAGGTTTCTGGGCAGATTCCTCATTTTTTTTCCTTTGCAAGGTGGCATGTACTATGTGTGTGTTGTTCGTGTAAGTTACATGTCTACATAGATCTATGGTGTGGCTCACAGGGAAGCAAGAACAGCTATCTCTAGAGTTTCTTCCCCCATTCCTTACTCTGCCACAAGGGACCATTTGATCCTACCAGGAAAAGGAATGAGAAGGTTGGAGCCAGAGGCTGGCCACTCTCCTCCCCTCAGAGAGAAGGGGAACTGGTTTAGAAGTATATTTATCTACTCCTTTAAATATTATTCATCTGGGGAAGATAATTTTTAGGTTCAAGCTGAGCTCCTCCCTGCCACCCCTTAAAGGAGAAGGAGTGCTCCAAGCTACATATCCAAGCACTAAAGCTTGGCTCTTCCCACCCAGTGTTCCAACAATGAATACATGTAGCAAATCTAGATGATCTTTATCCAAGATGATAGCAAAACAGAAATCAGAGAAGGCATACAGATAAGAACATAGCAGGCAATACACAAGACAGCTAGTCTAGTGGCCCACTGGATAATGTGTTAGGCTTGGAAGATTCATCTTCCTGAGTTCAAATCTGACTTCAGACAATTACTAGTTGTGTGACCATGGGTAAATCACTTAACCTTTATTTGGCTCAGTTTCTTCCCGTGTAAAATGAGCTAGAGAACAAAATGGTTGAATCACTTCACAACTCCACCAGTAGTGTATTCATGTCCAAATGTAGCCGCATCCCCTCCAACATTTATCATTTTCCTTTACTGTCATATTGGCCAGTCTGATTGATGAGAGGTAATACCTCAGGGGTGTTTTAATTTGCTTTTTAGAGAAGGAAAAGGCAAACCATTCAACTATCTTTGCCAAGAAAACCCCAAATGGGGTCACAAAGAGAACGAAACCACTGAATAACAACAACAAAGTGAAAAAGCTCTCCCTTTGGGAGCAAAATTACTCAGTTTCATGGAGAAAAGAGTCTAAGATCTCACCTAACAGTAAATTTGTAGTGGCTACTACACTGAGCCTGAAGTCAGGAAGTGTGTTCAGTCATGTTCCAAGTCTTTGTGACCCCATAAACCATAGCATGCCAGTGTTCTACTTGGAATTTCCTTTTACTGGAGTGGTTTGCCATTTCCTTCTCCAGTAGATGAAGGCAAACAGAAGATAAGTGACTTGTCCTGGGTCACAGAGCTAGTACGTGTCTGAAATCAGATTTAAACATAGATCCTCCTGACTCTAGGACCAATGCTCTATCCACTGAGTCATCTAGCTGCCCCTTGTCAGGAAAGCTGAGTTCAAATCCAATCAAAGACACTTTCTAGCTACATAACCCTGGACAAGTCATTTAAACCTTGTTTGCCTCAGTTTCCTTATCCATAAAATGAAGATTATATATTTTATATAAGATAGCACTTCACTCCCAGGCTTGTTGTTGCTTCAGTTTCCTTATCCATAAAATAAATATTTTACATTTTATATAAGATAGCACCTCACTCCCGGGGTTGTTGTGTGGATCAAATGAGATAACTGTAAAGTGATCAGTATACTTCCTAGAATATAGTAAACATAGAAATGTTTATCATTATTATTATTATTATTATTATTACCATTGTGGTAAGCTGAAGATAGAGATATGATCGAGTTGCCAACTCCTCAACATGTCACTTCTTTCCAGAGTTTTTCTCTCCCTTTAGGGACCTAGAGAGTTTGGAACCAGGTATCCTCTCTCTTGAAGTTGGAAGCCCAAAAACATAGCTTTCTCCTCTCCCAAGCTATCACCAGCTCCACTCCTCATGCAGGCAAAAAAAGCACCGACTAATCAATCTCTACCATTAAGGAAGGTCTTGTGCAAATAGGCTTTATGCCATGGGTTAAGCCTGATTCTAATGCTACTGTAACGGTGAACTAGGTTGGATTTTCTGATAATATTATAAAGGTGTTCTGGTAGATGAAGTCTATAGCCTTCAGCTTATTGTGTTGTTCTTTGAGATAATCCATCAGTGTGGTATCTCAATGGATAGAGAGCCAGGAATGGAGATGGGAGGTCCTGGGTTCAAATGTGCCCCCAAACACTTCCTAGCTTTGTGACCCTGGGCAAATCACTCAACCCCATTTGCCTAGCCATTGCCCTTCTGTCTTAGTTATTACTGAGACAGAAATTAAGAGTTCAAGAAAAAAAAAAAAAAAGAACTACATAAGCCAGGAAACAAGCCCTAACTGCCTGGTTGAGCAAAGAAGAGACCCAATAAACAGCTGAGACTCTTGGTAATCAGCACTCCTTGTGTGACAGAACAATATTCCACTGGATCAGTTAAGTGCTGTGGAATGATGCTAAGTGCCAGGCAGGCACTGGAGATTCAAAGAAAGACAAAAACCAATGGAGGAAAAAGAAATGCCATTTTAGAAGAACACAGACCACCAGGCAGCTAGGTGGTGGCTCAATGAAAAGAGAGCCAGGCCTATAGATGGGAAGTTATGAATTCAAATATGACCTCGGATGCTCCTCGGCTATGTGACTGAGCAAGTCACTTAATCTCCATTGCCTGACCCTTACCCCTTTTCTGTCTTACAACAAATACAGTATTAATTATAAGACAGAAGGTAAGGGTTTTGTTGTTGGTTTTTTCTCTTGTTGGGTTGGGGTTTTTTTTGCTCTCTACCAGCAGAGAAAGAACTGATGAAATCTGAATATAGATCAAAGCATACCATTTTCCACTTTATTTTCTTATATGTGTATGTATGTGTGTGTAATAAATGTCTTCTTTTAAAACATGAGTCTGGAAATGTGTTGCATGATAACCTATATCAAATGTAAAACCTATATCAAATTGCTTACTGTCTCAGGAAGCAAAGAGGAGAGAGAGGAAGGGAGGGAGAGAATTCGGATGGCAAAATGTCAGAAAACAAATGTTAAAAAATTGTTTCTATATGTAATTGAGAAAAATGTAATAAAATATTACTAGGAGGGAGGGAAAAGCAACTGTGTATATGCAAAATACATTCAGAGTAAATTGGAGGCAATCTCAGAGGGCAAGTTCTAGCATTAAAGAGGACCAGGAAAGGCTTCTTGCAGAAAATTTGGTTTTGAGGTGAGTCTTGAAGCCAGGAAGCTGAGGTGAAGAGGGAGAGCATTCAAGACAGAGGAGACCATGAGTGAAAAGGCAAGAATTTGGGAATAGATAAAAAATGGAGCATCCTATGGGAGCAATAGCAAAAAAGTCAGTGTTAGCAGAGACCACAATAAGGGGGATTTTAGGATTTTAGGATGAGTGGGAGAAGTAGAAGGATTAGAGGGGATGATCCAAGTGTGGAATTTCCAATTCTGGGTCTTTTAGGTGGTGCCATCCCAAGAGAGGGTAGAATAGAGGAGATCATTGGATTTGATTTTTATGAATCTTAGTTCTCATTTGCCAAAATTTCTCTCTCCCTCTTCCTTAATTCCACATTCTTTAGTCCCAGCTTTCCTTCCTCCCTCCCTCCCTCACTTCCTTCTTTTCTTCCTTCCTTCTTTCCTTCCTTCCTTCCTTCCTTCCTTCCTTCCTTCCTTCCTTCCTTCCTTCCTTCCTTCCTCTCTCTGTCTCTCTTTCTTTCTTTCCCTTACCTTCCATCTTAGAATCAATACTGTGCATTGGTTCCGAGGCAGAAGAGCAGTAAGGATAAGGCAATAAGGACTGAGTGACTTGCCCAAGGTCACATAGCTGGGAAGTATCTGAGATCACAGCTGAACCCAGGACCTCCAGTCTGGAGGCCTGGCTCTTAATCCACTAAACCGCTTAGCTGCCCCCACCCCCACCCCAGGCTGGTTTTCTTATTGATATATATCCTTTCTAGTTTTTACTCTGCTGGTCAGATCCTTCCATAGGACTTATGGATAGAAACAAGGGCAAGACTGGGAAACATTTTGGAGTCCAGAAGGATGTAATAATTGAAATGGGTTCGACAAATATAAGAATTAAAAAATTATTGTTGTAGTCAAGTTTATAAAAAAATAATTAACTTCTTAAGTCAAAAGGACTGTTAGCAGCTTTTATTTGCAGCAAAGTAGAAATATTGAAGTGGGAAATATAGGAAAGTGGTAGGGAAAAAATCTCCTAGCTACAAATACCCTACATCCTAATCCCAGTGCCTCCAGAACACAAATTGGAAAGTGAATCTCACTAGAATCCAAGGTCCTAATCAGGAAGCCAAAATCCGAAGAGCCAGGAGATGCTGAAAAATCTACCCAGAACCTTCAGTGCACGGGAGGCTAAGACTGCCAAGAATCTCATGCTAAAGAGAGTGTCCCACTGAAGGAGAAAGAGACAGAGAGACAGAGACAGAGACAGAGAGAGACAGAGAGAGCCTATGCCAAGGAAGGAATGTCATAGCCTCCCAATTTGCCTACCACTGCTCAACAGGGTGCAGTGCTTGTGGCCTTTGGAGGTGTGAATTTTTTTTTCCTAGTAAGTGACTAGAGAACTCTCTTAGTGATTTACTAAATGTTAAGTAGGGGTACTTTTAGTTCTTGATTGGTTAACTCAAAATAGACAAAGGGAATTAAAAAATCCTTTTACAATGAGAACAGAGAAACTTTTATCAATAATGGTTAAACAGTGGGAGAAGGAAAGTTGAGTTGCTAGACAAGTGGAGGTATTCTGAGAAGTTGTTAGATAAAGCCAAGTTCTTGGAGGAAGTAGAAATTGGATTCACAGAGTATCTGAAACTGAGCCACTATGCCAAGGATCAAATCTGATCTTCACAGATGTAGGGAAAATACTCTTGAGACTTGAGTATTTTCTGTGGCTGTATGCATGGATGTATAATTTTTTTTTTTTTAACACTCACCTTTGGTCTTATAATTGACGTGAAATTTTGGTCCCAAGGCAAATGAGCAGAAAGGACTAGGCAACTGGAATTAAGTGACTTACCCAGGATTCACAGTGTCTTAGGTCATATTTGAACTCATGACCTCTCACTTCAGGCCTGGCTCTCTATCCACCTAGCTGTCCCAGTAGTATTATAAATAAGGAGGCCAATATTGATCCCTGATGGAGGGAGCCGCCAACCTGAAAAATGATAGCATAGTTATCCTAACTGCTTACGGGTTTGGCTATATTCCTTTGTATTTTCTGTCTGATAAAATAAAGCCTGTCTTGTTTTTGTTGCACTGCTAGACTAAATGCTTGCACAGGAGAAGTATCTTTTCTTTTTTATGAAGACCTAGAAATAAGTTAGATTTTGATGTTCCCAGAGAATATCTCAATAGGGGAATGAATCAAAGAGAATATTTTGTGATATGCCTCCAATATGGAATCTGATCCATGTTAAGTCCAGAGCTTTTGGTTCTAGGCCAGGGATCAGCAAACTATATAGCCTGCCCACCACCTGTTCTTGTATGGCCTACAGCCCACAAGCTAAGAACGATTTTTATATTTTAAATACAACAAAACTTTATTTACAACTGTAAAAACAATTCTTAACTAGTGGACAGTACAAAAATAGGCAGCCAGCCTGATCTGGTGATAAGTAGCTTAGTAGTTTGCCCACCTCTATTCTAGCCCAGTGGTTACAATATTTGCACTATTTATTTTACAGGCTTGTGGTGGAGAACGTTCTTTCTGAACCCTAAAACACAATATAAATGTCAGTGTAGTGAGCCCTCTGGGGTGTTCCCCTCCATTCTCACTCTAGACTCTATACTCTAGGAGTCCTTCAGGGGATAATTAATTACTCCAGATTCAAGGAACTTCAGTGAATCTTAAAACGATAGAACCTATTTAACATTCATCCAGTTGTCACAATTAATTTAGAGTGAAGGAATGCTGAAATGTAGCATGGACAGTAGTAACAACACAGTCAACATATAAACCTGCCTGTGTTGTTATTGTTCAGTTGTGTCTGACTCTTTGTGACCCCTCTTGGGATTTTCTTTGGTAAAGATATTGGAGAGGTTTGGCATTTCCTTCTCCAGCTCATTTTATAGATAAGGAAACTAAGGTAAAGAAGGTTACGTGTCCAAGATCACACAGCTAGGCAGGGTCTGAGGTCAAATTGGAACCCATATCCTCCCATCTTCAGGTGTGGTTCTCTATCCACTGAACTACCTAGTTGCCCATCTCTCTTCTCAGCTGTTAGAGATGACTCTGATTTCAGAATTGCTCATACATTTTTAAAAAGTTTTTATTGATCTTTTGGGATGTTTTCTTATCTTGCCCATAATTTTCTGCAGTCTCTCTCCCCTCATATTCCATAGAGTAAATAATATTTTTTAAGAAAAAGAAGGAAAAAACCAACATAACACTAAAAAAAAAAAAAGGCTGTATAACACTTGTGGACCTCTCCATTATTGCAAAGTGGTTAGGTGGAGTGTCTTCTCATATCTCTTCTTTTGAGCCACTCTCCTCAGTCTTTATAAATTTTGCAGTATTTGCTTTTGATTTTTTTCCGGGTTATTTTCCTGTTTACATTGTTGTAGTCATTGTGTATACGTTTTGTTGGCTCTGCTTATTTCACTCTGCAGTCGTTAATGAAATCTTTCCATGCTTTTCTGTATTCTTCACATTGGTTGTTTCTTAAAAGCCCAGTAATATTTCATTACCTTCATGTGCCACAATTTGTTTATCCATTTCCTAATTGATGGGTATCTGCTTTGTTTTCAATTATTTGCTGCCACAAAAAGTGTTTCTATACATATTTTAGTATATGTGTGGATTTTCTTAGGATATAAGTCTACAGGAAACTGCTCTTCTCAGGTTTTCAGTGGTAATTTTGTGGAGCTCTGCCTCCAGTTAGTAGCTCATCAGTTCCCACTGAAGTGCTTCCATTAATAATCAACCAGCAGATTAATTAGCTTTTAAAAAAAGACATTTTCTAAAGATGGTATAAATAAGAGGAGTTGGCACAAGCATTCTCGGCATAAAACCTGAGAAGTTCTTCCACAAATACACAAAGACCCAAAGAAAGGGTGGGCTTGGCATACAATAACACTGAAGCAAACATGTAAGATATAAATGTAGCAAAATGTAACTCAGAACCACTGGTACCAGAAGTCCTTTCTCTTCGTAAAATTGCCTACAATGCTCGGTAAATGCTGAACCTACAAGAACATCCCCACAATCCTAAAATGTAGACCAAACCATGAACCCTCACTCCTGACTCAGCCCAACTTCTTCAGATATCTTTCTCCCAGAAATCTTCACAATGCTTTTCCTAGAAATAGTAGTTCCAAAATGTCACTAGCTTAGTAGATTCTGGTATTGCATCTTCTTACCTGTACAGGTTACATAGATAATAGGGAAGGAGCCAACAGATGGAGATGGAAGAGAAAGAGAAAGGAAGATGTTTGAAGTTAGTGAGTCAGAAGACCTGAGTTCAAATCCTACCCTGGGCACATACCATTTGTGTGACCTTGGGCAAGTCCCTTAACCTCCTTAGTTTCCCTATCTGAAAAATGAAGTGGTTGGATTAGATGACTCCAGACAGCCCTTTCCAGTTTTAGAGACAGGCTCAGAGACATTATATATGAAAAACAATCATAAGGACTTTGCTTTAAAGACTTCCAGTGAAGTTGGAACCCACTAATTTCCAAAGCAGTCTATTCCACTTTAGGGTCCTTTTAATTGGTGGGAAGTTTCTCCATACATCAAGTCTAACTTCCATTTTGCAGATTCTACCCAATTCCTTGCTTCCTCTCTACCCTGTTAGGAACCCCCAGAATGATGCCATTTGCACCAACTATGAGTCTGGCAGAGTTTAAATTGAGCTCTACTCAAAACAGTATTGAAACCACAAATTTAGAAATTTAGAAAGATGAAAACCATCAATGGGCCAGGGTGTGTCAGACAATTAGTCCCAGCTTACAGTGAAACTAGGGGAACAAAAATGTCATAGACAGACCCAAAAGACCTCTGTGAAAACAAACCCACTTAGTGAAGAAAGACATTAATGTCATCAGTAGCACTCTCAACAGTAAGAAGATACACAAAATAGTAATACATAATTGAACTTCATGACAATAAGTTAAAACTTATAGGTCCTCAGATATAAAGAGATCTCAGATATGGCTGAAAATTCCTTGAGTTTGAACCCATTCTAGGGGAAGTGGATTAGAGAATCTAAATGAAACTACAGTGTTTTAAACAGGGTACTGATGCTCAATTTGGAATCTTCATAAAATGGATCTTTGTATAATGGAGTTGACCACTACTTTGCAACACAAGTAATTGCTGACTTCACGATCTCTAAAATTAGTTTCCATTTATAAAAACATTGACACTGTAAATACTAAAACATTCAGGTTTCCCTTGATACAAAAAAAATAATAATAAATGACCCACATTCATGGAATTCTTTAGTGTTTAAGAAATGCTTCTTTTCCCCAACCCCCAGAGCAACTGTGTGAGATGGGTCATACAAGTGTTATTGCCTGAGGCTCAGAAAACTTGAGGAACTTGTCCATAGCTAATAAGTGCTGGATCAACAATTCAAATCTAGGTCTCCTAACTCCAGGATTGTGTTCTATTATTCACATTGAAAAAACTCAACATATAAAATGTAGCCATAAAATTGAAAATTGTGTGTGTGTGTGTGTGTGTGTGTGTGTGTGTGTGAACCAGATCTGTGATTTCATGCAGGTAGGAAAATTCCTAGGTTGGACTTTATTCTACCAAGTTCCTGCTCTGCAATTTTTACTCTTTTAAAAAAAAAAAAGATTATTTATTTCATTAAATATTTTCCAATTATATATAAAGAAATTTAACAATTTTTAAAATTTTGAGTTCCAAATTTTCTCCTGTCCTGCCCCTTCCCTCTCCTTGAGAAGTCAATTTGGGGGGCAGCTGGATGATTCAATGGATTGAAAGTCAGGACCAGAGACTGGGAGGTCCTGTATTCAAACCTGGCCTCAGACACTTCCTAGCCATGTGACCCTGGGCAAGTCACTTGACCCCCATTGCCTATCCCTTACACTCTTCTGCCTTGGAACCAATATATAGTATTGATTCTTAAGATGGAAGGTAAGGATTTAGGGGGAAAAAAGTCAATTTGATGTCAATTATACATGTGAAAGAAACCAAAAAATTATGCATGTGAAGTTACGTAAAAGATATTTTCATATTAGCCATGTTGCAAAAGAAACTACAAACAAAATAAAAGAATAAAAAGAAAGTAAAAAATAATATGCTTCAATCTGCATTCAGAGTTCATTAGTTCTCTGGAGATAGATAAACATTTTTCTTTCTTTTCTTTTTTTTTAAACACCTTATTTTCTGTCTTAGAATCAACACAAAGTAGTGGTTCCAAGGCAGATGAGCAGTAAGGGCTGTGGTAATTAGATTAAGTCTACACTGCCTGTCTTTTAGATTTAATCACCAAAAGTGAGAGGACCTCCACTCGTACTAGGGTGGGTGATGAATCAGAATCAGCTGACTGCCCCCTAGGCAGTACCATGAGAATCATCTATTGTGATTAGACATGCAAATTAGGAGGTAGACACAGGAAGTGACACATATGTGACCCCTTTAAAATGAGAAGGTCCTCTTCAGTCAGCTGAGGTCTTCAGTGGAAGAAAGCTTGGTGAAGGACCTCTTCTGGTTTGTGGAGGTGGTGAGTTTAAAGACTGACTGAATCTTCCTGAACTTCTCTTAAGGAACTTCCTTAATAGAGGGCCTCTGGCCCCCTGACTCTTGGCTGAGGGTTAATTAAGATCTACCTGGATTAATTAGATGATCGTGGTAAAATACCTACTGGGTTAGATTCTTATTTCCTTATTTCCTCTCTCTCTTCTTAATTGTAAATAAACTTCCATAAAACCCAATTTTGACTTGAGATTATTCTTAACTGAGGATTGATAATAGTTCAATCCTCTGGGGATCATCTTTTATTATATTGAACCCAAAAAAACCCCCTTTTCCCTCTTACAGGGCTAGGCAATGGGGTATAAATGACTTGCTTAGGGTATACACATCTAGAAACTAAGGCCACATTTAAACCTAGGACATCCTGTCTTCAGTCCTGGCTCTCTATTCACTGCCATCCATATGCCCTAGATAGCAGCAGTTTTCATTATGAGTCCTTTGGAATTGCCTAGGATCATTGTGTTGATCAGAGTAACTAAGTTTGTCATAGCTAATCATCCTTGACATATTTCTGATACTGCGGTTTATACTCTTAAAAAAATAAAATAAAACTCTTACTTTCAGTCTTAGAATCAATACTGTGTATTGGTTCCAAGGCAGAAGAACAGTAAGAATTAGGTATTGGGGGTGAAGTGACTTGCCCAGGGTCACATAGCTAGGAAGTGTCTCAGAGCAGATTTGAACCCAGAACCTCCTGTCTCTGGACCTGGCTCTCAGTCTACTGCGCCACCTAGCTGTTTCCTGCAGTAAAGAATTACCCAAAATAACTGAGATTAAATAACTTGCCCAGGGTCACATAATGAGCATGTGGCAAGGGTAACACTTAAACCCAAGTTTTCCTGATTCTAAAGGTTGTCTGTTTGTTGAAGGGGATGGATAGTGCTCAAAGGCTTCTAGTTAGGATGTTTTTAGAGCTCCTAGAATCACTTTGGCCCTGCTACCAGCCTGGTCCACCCCAGCTGGGAGAAGCTAAAAATAGCTAGTAGCATAGTGCCTGGAGTATGCAGCTTCCCTCATTTGCTTTCCCCAAAAGCTGTACTACAGCTTGTGCAAGTCAGGAGCATATAGCAGAGGGGAAAGTGAGAAAGATCCTGGCCCTGGGATCTGCTCCCAAAATACATAAGTTTTTTACTTTTCATTTATTTCTTTAAAGAAATAGTACAAGATTTGCCCATTCCACCAAATGGTCCTTAATGGTTCTGTTTTGAAGTCAATACTGTGTATTGGCTCCAAGGCAGAAGAGTGGTAAGGGTAGGCAATGGGGGTCAAGTGACTTGCCCAGGGTCACACAGCTGGGAAGTGTCTGAGTCCAGATTTGAACCTAGGACCTCCTGTCTCTAGGCCTGGCCCTCAATCCACTGAGCTACCCAGCTGCCCCCCTGCCCCATTTAGTTTTTTTTTTTTTAAACCCTTGTACTTTGGTGTATTGTCTCATAGGTGGAAGACTGGTAAGGGTGGGCAATGGAGGTCAAGTGACTTGCCCAGGGTCACACAGCTGGGAAGTGGCTGAGGCTGGGTTTGAACCCAGGACCTCTTGTCTCTAGGCCTGACTCTCACTCCACTGAGCTACCCAGCTGCCCCCCCCATTTAGTTTTTTTTTTTTTTTTAACCCTTGTACTTCAGTCTCATAGGTGGAAGATTGGTAAGGGTGGGCAATGGGGGTCAAGTGACTTGCCCAGGGTCACACAGCTGGGAAGTGGCTGAGGCCGGGTTTGAACCTAGGACCTCCTGTCTCTAGGCCTGACTCTCACTCCACTGAGCTACCCAGCTGCCCCCCCCCCAATTTAGTTTTAACAATGATAAGGTGCTAAGAAAATAGATGAAAGGGAATGAGGAGGAAGGTATGAAAGGTAATGTTGGCAGTTTTTATTTAGAGTGCTACTATGTAAATCTTATATATTGTGTTATATATTAATTGTTATTAGTTACATATTCTGTTCTATAAATGCTAAATATTATTATAATTTGCATGTGTAAGGGTGCTTTATAACAACCATTAAGGACCATTTACCCTTGGTAAAGGTGCCATACCTTAGTATGACGACTTCTCATTGATGATTTTGGCTTTTAGCTTACTAGATGCTGAAACTCAGTTTAATAGGTTTTACCAGAGGTTAAAGTTAGTTTCCTAGTGAATTGATCCCTAGTGAATTCCTGATAGTGAACAGAATTTCTAGTGAAAAGCAGCCTGATATAGGCTGCTTAAATGAGGTCCTTTCTACCAGAGGGGAAAGAAGGGAAGGGGAGAATATCCACCAAAACAGTACAATGACTGATGAATCCATAAGGTCAAGCTCTGATACCAAATTCAACCAACTTGCATGTTTGTTTTTCAAATCTAGTCTATTCATGTATAATCAAGGTGTGGTGTACATAGATGAGGTCTCTCTGGGAGACCTAGAAAATGAGAAGATGCTAGAGAGTTTGCTTTTGAGCAGAGTAGGGGTGATTTGGATTGGAAATGCCTTGGCTAGACTATAGAGCAGTCATGGACATTTTGTGACCAGTTCTGGTTGGCTAACTATGTCTTGCTGATTCTCCCAAGAAACATTAAAAAAAAAAAACTCCTGTGGACTTCATCTATATTTCCTTTGACTCATTTAGTAAATCATTCACAAGGTCCAGTAGGAGATAATACTTTAAGAAAAAAGGCCATACCTAGAGTCAGGAGGTCCTAGCTTCAAATCTGGCCTCAGATACATCCTAGCTGTGTGACCCTAGGCAAGTCACTTAACCCCCATTGCTTAGCCCTGACCACTTTTCTGCCTTAGAATCAATACACAGTATTAAGAAGAAGAAAAAAAAAATAGCCATGTGGTTCTGACCTCTGAAAGGATCTTTGGTCATTGGCCTTTAGTTTGTTCTTTCCCTTTTAGGTAAAGGTGATTAGAACCTCCAATCTTGTGATTCGAAAAGGTCAGGAAGGGGCTCCGGTGTCCTAGACCTCTAAAACCCAAGTTCTAGAGTCAGTGCAGCATTAATGTCTTGAGAGCAAAGATAGATCTTTGAGAGTGAATCTTTGAGGCCCCCCAGCAGTGACTGAGATAAGGAATCAATTGGCAGAGATCTTACTTTCAAAGGTGATGGGCCCAATGCTACGCAGGAACTGAACTAAGTTTTCAGCCTACCAGCCAGACTGAGGTAGTATAAAGGGCATTAGGAGAAAATTTCTTTCTTTGTTCTTGTTATATCTTTGAAGTAAACATCCCAATGTAAAAGCTAATTGATGTATAAAATGGTCAAATGAAGCTAGGGTTGAAGCTGATAGTTGCCAGCACCTAATAGTTCAGAGGGACACATCTGGTGGGGGCTCAACTTGATGGTAGTAGGGAAGAGACATCCCACAAGGCCCCTCTGAATAACAGAACCCTGAGGGGAGAAATAATGGCTGAGCTCTAGAAAATAGGACCAGTTTAACTCACCAATAAAACTGAGATATTCCAAGGTGGGTTGGATCTTTGATTCTTGTAAAAATTCCTAGCACACTGTCCTGCCAAGCATAAAACCACCAAACTACTTAGCCCATCTAATCACCTTAGGCCATTCATTGTCAGCCTGAGGTTCTGAGCAAGACTGGTTTTTTGGAGTTATCACGTATGTTGCATCACCGTTTAGAAGCAGAAACCAACACTGAAACCTGGAAGTAATGAGGTATACTGAGTACATGTTTCCTTATGTCCTTTTGGGTGTTTGTCACAGAATAGTTTGGGCACCATTAATAAACCCCATATTTAGATCAACTGATTGTCGGACTCTAACTCTATTATTTTAAATACCAGACTAGACTGGCAGAATTCCCAGTAACCAAACTCACAAAAATTGATTTACAAACAAGAATTTTAGATTTGCTTCATTTTCAATTGTATCTGACTCTATGTAACCTCATTTAGGATTTTCTTGGCAAAGATACTGAGTGGTTTGCCAGTTCCATCTCCAATTCTTATTACAGATGAGGAAACTGAGGCAGAGTTAAGTGACTTGCCCAGGGTCACACAGCTAATAAGATGTCTGAGGATAGATCTGAACTCAGCAATTTGGAGTCTTCCTGACTCCAGGTCTGGCACTCTATCCACTCTTATCCACTTACCTGCCCCTACCATTCTGTACAGCCAAATAACATTCAGCTACTTTTATTTATCATAATTTGTTCAATTCTTCTACAAATATTGTATTTCCTGGGTTTCTCACATATAATGCTCTTATGAACATGTTTAATGCATAGTTTTTTCCTTTGTAGACAGTGACCTTTTGGGGTTTTGGCATCAGTAGCAAAGAGAAAGGAAGAAGGAGTAAGGATTTTTGTTTTTAAACCCTTACCTTCTGTCTTAGAATTGATACTAAGTATTGATTCTAAGGCAGAATAGTAGTAAGGGCTAGGAAATTAATTGGGTTTAAGTGACTTGCCAAGGGTCTCCTAGCTACGAAGTATCTGAGGTCATTTCTGAACCCTGATCCTCCTGACTCCTGGTCTGGCTCTCTATCCACTGAACCACCCGGCTGCCCCAAAAGGATTTATTATGTATTTACTTTGTTTCAGACCCTGCGCTAAGGACTTCATAAATATTTCTTTTGATCCTCATATACTTATGAAATAGGTGCTATCCCCATTTTACATTTGAGGAAACTGAGGCAGGCAGAGGTTAAATGACTTGGCCAGGTTCATACAGTTAGGAAATGATTAAAGTTAGATTTCATCTCAGATATTGATTCCAGACCCAGTGTTCTCACCCAATTGCCTCTACAATTTATAATTATATTATATTTATATTATATATGCAATTTATAACTTTATATATACTCATATATATAAACTATATAAACTTATAAAATATAAAAATAATAACTTTTTATATATAAAAATATATAACAGTTTATAACTTTTCTTGCATAATTCCAAACTATTTCCCAGAATGCTTGAACCAATTCTCAGATCTATTAGCAATGAATTATTGGATCTCACTTCCAAAGACACATCTAACGATAAGCTTTTTCATTTTTAGCATCTTTGCTGAGTTGATTGGCATGAGGTAATACATTCACCAAGTCATTTAAATTTACATTTTTTGATTATCAATTTTGAATATTTTAAAGTGGTTATTACTAGTTTGTATTTCTTCTATTGGATATTGTCTGTTCGTGTCCTTTGACCATTTGCATATTGGAAACTTACATCTTTTTGTCAATTTCTTATGTATTTCAATGTTAGAATTTTCTTAGAAATGTTAGATGTCAATATTTCTCCCAATCCATATCTCTTCTACTGATTTGAGTCATGTTGATTTTATTTGTGCAAAAGCTTTTAAATTTCATATAATCAATATGATTTGCTTTGTATCTTATGATCTCTTCTTTCATCTTCAGGGATCGTTTCCCAAAGTAGAGGAATTTGGTGAACTATCTCTACTACCAGGTCACCTTTACCCAGTAGATTAATTCGGTACATTAAGTACTTATTGTGTTCAATGGAATGTGCCAGGTCCTGGAGAAAAAAAGATGAAATAAAACTAAGACCCTCAGAGTGGGTTGTTATTTAGTCATTTTTCAGTTTTGTCTGACTCTTCATGACCTCTATTTGGAGTTTTCTTGAAGATATTGGAGTTGTTTGCCATTTCCTTTCCTAGTTCATTTTTAGAGATGAGGAAACTGAGGCACAAAGAATTAAGTGACTTGGAAGCTCAGAGTCACATAGCTTAAGTGTCTGAGGCTGGATTTGAACTCAGGCAGACAAGTTTTCTTGACTCCAGACTCTGAACTGTATCCACTGGGCCACCTAACTGCCCACAGAGAGGTTTACAATCTAATAATGATAAAATAAATGATTTTGCTACATGGCAGATTATGAGTGCAAAAGAGCCTACCATACAAAATTCTATGAAAAATCTAAGGATGGGAAAATTACTTTTATTGGGGTTAGAGGAAATAGGGAAGAGAAATCAGGGAAGGCTTCATGAAAGAGGTGATACTAGAGATGGAACTTGAAGAAAGGTCTAATAGAAAGACTTGGGGCAAGTCCTTCCAAATCATGAAGACCTAAATAGAGCAAGACAAGATGGAGGGACAGTGAATAGGCAGATATAATCGGAGCATAGAAGGCTAAACTGTAAATATCTTTGACATTCAATTTAAGTAGTTTCTCTCTCTCTTTTTTTTTTTTTTGGCAGGACATGGGGAATCCACCAAAGGCTTTTTATAGTTAGAAAAAGCAATTGGGAGATACTACAGTAATCCAGATGGTAGATGATAGTCTGCAAACTGCTAGTTACAATAAGAGATCTCAGAGGAAGAAATGATAGCATCTGGCAATTGATTGTACAAGGACAAAGGAGAGGGAAAAGTGAAAAATGATTTAAGCTTTCAAGTAAGGCAAGAATTAACAAAGGGCCACTGGACTTGGTGATAGGGAGACTATTCTTCACTCAGTCCTTCTTTTCTAGTCCCCATCCTCACCACAGAACAAGAGGGTGGATTCAAGGAATGATGAAAAAGGAATAGCAAGCTCTTGAAGAGGGTTGCAGGAGATAGAGTCTGTGGGGAAGGACAGTTATTGCCTGTTGTGGAAGGAGTATAGTAAGTAAGAAAGAAGTAAAGCAAAGTAAAGAATGGGAAGTCTATTGGCAATGAAACAGAATTACAAAGGGCAAAACGGAAGGAGTAGGCAGAAGAAGATAAGGAGGAGGGAAACATAAAGCTAGAGTGGAAGGCAAAATAACCTTGTATATTTTAGGTGGGGTGTTTGAATTGTTTCTTTCGGAGGCACTGGACTGAAAAAGGAAGCCTTCAATTTATTTACATATTTATAAATCCCACAATCATTTCTTGGTTTCATTAAGACAAAATTGTCTTTGCAACTCTCATATGCTCATTCCTCACAAACTTGTTTTTTTTGCCATCATCTTAGATCCCTCAAGAAATTCTTTGTTTTTCCAAATCCTTCTTGCCTTTTCCCCAGAGGGCACTGCTTCATCAGTAAAAATTAGGGCCCTACATGAATTCTAAATGCCTCTTCCAGCTCCAAAATTCAAGGATTTCAATAAGAAAAAAACCAACCTTACCTTCTGTGTTAGAATCAATACTAAGTGTTCTAAGGCAGAAGAGTAGTATGGGCTCAGCAATTGGGGTTAGATGACTTGCCCAGGGTCACAGGGCTGGGAAATATCTGAAGCTAGATTTGAACCTTAGCTCTCAATCCACTGAGCCTTCCAGCTGCCCCTAAGGATTTCAATTTAAGATTTCACATAAAATTAGAAGTCATTCAACTTCTACACCTTAGGTGTCCTTTCGAGACTATTTACATTATGGGGGAACTTGCTAACTCCATGGAAATCAGCTTCATTCCCTTCAGTCATTTCAATAATAATAATATTCTCCCTCACCATTGAGCACTCACTCCCTTGATTTTCCTTTCTTTCCTAACTTCAACTAAGCCCTCACCGTTGCCTAGCAACCCTTTCATTCATCCTTCCTTATTGACTCCTTATCATGTTCCCTACTGCGCTTGCTTTAGACTTTCTCTTCAAGTTCCTACTCTACCATTGACCTTTTCTCAACAGATAACTTCATCTCTTACTTTTATTTCTCTCCACAGACTCCTTTCTGTTTCTCCTACAACTCTCCAGCTCCCATGTGTGGAATGTTTTCCTTCCTTGTCTCTGGATTCTTGGAATCCTTGGCTTTCTTCAAGCCCTCACTCAATGGCCACTTTCCGAAGGGAGACCTTTTATGGTTCCTGTGTTGCTGATCCTTCAAGGTCACTTTGTATCTACTTTGTATAAACCTGTATGTACACTTTGTCTCCTTCTTTAGAATGTAAATTCCCTCCATGGACTGTTTTGTTTTCGTCTTTGCATCTCTAGCATAAGATAATACTTGGAGTATTAATAAATACTTAATTAGGGACAGGTAGGTGGTTCAGTGGAGAGAGGGACCCAGGTCTGCAGATGGGAGATCCTGGGTTCAAATCTGGCCTCGGATATTTCCTAGCTGTGTGACCCTGGGCAAGTCACTTAACCCCACTGGTTAGTCCTTACCATTCTTCTGCCTTCAAACAGGCAAATTATGCAAAACATATTTCCATATTCATCATGTTGTAGAAGAAGACATATAAAAAACAATGAAATTAAAGTGAAAAATAATATGCTTCCGTCTTCATTCAGACTCCATCATTAGAGACTATTGACTCTAAGATTGAAGGTAAGGGTTGCTTTTTTAATACTTGATTGATTTTTTTTGAAGAGATTGAAGCCTTCCTCTCTGAGTTTCCTTTGTCTCTCTTCCTCTATTTCTAAAACTACTTCTTCTAAACTCTCTTCCTTTGTCTTAAAGAACAAGATGGCTTTTCTACTGGGTCAAATAATTAATACCTTTCTCTGTGCTGGTAGTACCGTCCCGAACCATCTCCTTTAGAATATGCTTCATTTAGCCACTTCCTTCACCCTTACCCTCTTCTGGCTGCTTCCTTTTTGCCTAAAAGCATGCTCAGTTCTCCTCTATTTGAAGAAAAACCTTCTCTTGACCCTATTACTCCCCTAATTTATTGTCTATATATAACTCCTTTCCTTGCTAAGCTTTTGGAAAGTGCAAAAAAGATTGGACAACTCAGCCAACAATTTATTCTTAAACCTCTTAACATATTTCAATCCCTACTGAAAGACCCCACTTCTAAAACTCTGCCTAGTGTTCTACAACTTTTTTTTATTTTTTTATTTTTTTATTTTTAACCCTTGTACTTCGGTGTATTGTCTCATAGGTGGAAGATTGGTAAGGGTGGGCAATGGGGGTCAAGTGACTTGCCCAGGGTCACACAGCTGGGAAGTGGCTGAGGCCGGGTTTGAACCTAGGACCTCCCATCTCTAGGCCTGACTCTCACTCCACTGAGCTACCCAGCTGCCCCCTGTTCTACAACTTTTGAAAAAAATCTTAGAATCATCACTCTCAGAACTGAAAAGTACCTTATTTAATTCAATTACCTCATTTTACACATGAGGAAACTGAGACTGAGGGAGGTGAGATATTTTACCCAAAATCAAATGGCTAGTCTGTAGCAGTCTTTCTCAATTAGATTAAAAACAATTTTAAAAAATTTATTTTCTAAAATTTTGAGTTCCAACTACTTTCCCTCCTTTTCCCTCCCTGCCTTTGATATAGGTAATACATGTACATGTGCAATCATGCAAAACATATTTCCATATCCATTATGTTATAGAAGTCGCATATCAAAAACAAACAAACAGGAAGAAAATAAAATGAAAAACAGTAAGCTTCAGTCTTCATTCAGAAGTCATCCATTCTTTTTCTGGAGGTAGATTGTATTTTTCATACTTGGATCTTTGGAAATGTTTTAGATCATTGTATTTCTCAGAATAGCGAAGTCATTTTCAGTTAAGGAAAGTACAATATTGCTGTTACTGTGTACAACGTTCTACTGATTGTGTAGCAGCTTTTTTTTTTTTTTAACTCTTCTCATTCTATTTTAGAATCAATACTGTGAACTGGTTCCAAGATAGAAGAGAGGTAAGAGCTAGGTAATGGGGATAAAGTGACTTGTCCAGGGTCACACAGCTAGAAAGTATCTGAGGCCACATTTGAACCCAGGACCTCTTGTCTCTAGGCCTGACTCTTAAGCCACCTAGCTGAGCCCTCTGGAGCAGTGTTGACTCAAATCTGGGTTTCCCAAACTCTCTGCTAGTGTTCTTTTTACTGTATTAATGATGTATTAGTTGCCCAATTCTGACCTCATCTTCCTTGACCTGTCTATAGCATTTGATAATGTTGACCATCTGAACTCCAGTCCCACATTCCAACCTCTGCTGTCCATTTCCACCTGGGTGTTCAACTGATAATTCATCACAGCCCAAACAGAACTTATCATCTTTATCCCAAATCTGTTCCTCTATGTACCTTCCTTTTTCTTTTAATCATTCATCATTCCCCCAGTCATTGATTTTAAAAATTCAAGCAAAATCAAACACTTCTCCCCATCCCCACTGCCAGTGGGCAGTCATCTACCTCTGAATACCTTTTATCTGTCCCCTTTTTGCCCTACCACCTCACTAGTATCCATTCTAAGATAGGAGGTAAAAGTTTAAGGGGGAAAAAAAAAGAATGTAAGCTTCTGAAGGGTAGGAACTGTTTTTGACTTTTGTACTTGCATTCCAGATTTAGCTGAGTGCTTGACACATAACAGGTGCTTAATACTTTGTCATTCATTTATTCCATCTACCCATATATATTTCCATTGGATCATTTGAATGCATAGATGCAGCAGAATGTAAGCAGCAAGTATTGAGTGCCTCAAATAAATTTATTTACAAAATACACTTAGTCCAAATTTTAAGACTAGAAAATTTGAGGTCTAGTCCAACTTTTCTAGTCTCAGAAGTGTTCCCCTTAGCTATTGCTGATACTCTAGTCATCAATGCTCAACAAGTTCAGTCTTCTAGACTCTGCATTTGTCCAAGATTTCCCCCATACCTAGGACTGCCTTCTCCCCTCCTCACCTTCCCCCCCACCTCAATACTATGTTTTACATTTAAATGGTGTTGTAAGTTTTTTGAAGTGGAAAGAGTACTGGCTGTAGAGATTAAAGACCTTGGTACAAATCTTACCTCTGATATTTACTATATTAGATCCTGGGAAAGTAACTTGACATTTTGGGACTTTCTGCCTTGGAACTGATACTTAGTATCAATTTTAAGAGAGGGTAGGGTTTGAAAAAGAAAAGAAGGAAAAGAAGACAACATATCAGAGAAGAAGGAAAGAAACAGATGAGGCAGAGGCACTTAGGGCAGCTGGTGGTCCATCCAATGGATAGAGTTGGTGGAGTTGGCATCAGAAATTGTAAAATTAAATACTGCTTGTAACCCCTAGATACTTACTACTAAATGCATGACCCTGGACAAGTCACTTAACTTATCTGAGCCTCAGATTTGAGGATGTTGAATTAGATGGCCTCTAATATCCCTTCCAGGTCTAAATCTATGATGCTATGGATAAAAAAAACCTAACATTTTCCATTCCCTCTGCCTATTAAACTTCCCTTCTTAGATGTGGCAAAATTGGGACACATGCACTGCTGGTAGAGTTGTGAATTGATCCACCATTCTGGAGGGCAATTTGGAACTATGCAGAAAGGGCTTTAAAAGCCTGCCTGCCTTTAGATCCAGCCATATCACTGCTGGATTTATACTCCAAAGAGGTAATAAGGAAAAAGACTTGTGCAAAAATATTCATAGCTGCGCTCTTTGTGGTGGCAAAAATTTGGAAAATGAGGGGATGACCCTCAATTGGGGAATGGCTGAACAAATTATGGTATCTGTTGGTGATGGAATACTATTGTGCTAAAAGGAGTAATGAACGGAGGAATTCCATGTGAACTGGAAAGACCTCCAGGAATTGATGCAGAGTGAAAAGAGCAGAACCAGGAAAACATTGTAAGAGACATTGTAAGAAAACATTGTAGCACAATCGAATGTAATAGACTTTGCCTCTAGTAGCAATGCAATGATCCAGGACAATCCAGAGAAACTTATGAGAAAGAAGGCTGTCCTCATCCAGAGAAAGAACTGTGGGAGCAGAAATGCAGAAGAAAAACATATGAGCGATCATGTAGTTCAATAGAGATATGATTAAGGTTTTGATATTAAAAGATCACTCTACTGCAAATATGAATAACATGGAAACAGGTTCTGTACAATGATACATGTATAAGCCACTGGAATTGCTTGTCAGCTCTGGAAGAGAGGAGGGAAGGGGGGAATCATGAATCATGGAATCATGGAAAAATATTCTAAATAAAAATAAAATAAAACAAAAATAAACCTCCCTCCTTCATTAGTCTCTTCTCAGCTGAGAGGCGAGGAAGCCCTGATCATAACATGGAAAGTCCACTGGACTAAACACTTGAAGACCCAGTTCCAGCAATGTCTAGGCTGCCAGCTAAAAATGTGATCTTATTTTATTTAGTTAGTTTTAAATGGTATTTTGCTCCCCCCTCAATTTTATATAAAAACAAATGTTAACATTCATTTTTAAAAATTTAAGTTTCAAATTTTCTCCCTCTCATCCCCTTTTCCTTGGATAAAACAATCTGATATGGATTTTACATGTACAGTCATGTAAAACATTTTTGCATATTAGTTATTTTGTGAAAAGCGATCTTGATAGAAAGAAAGAGAGAAAGAAAGGAAGGAAAGAAGGAAGAAAGAAAAGGAAAGAGAGGGAGGGAGAGAGAAATAATAAAGGAAAGAAGGAAGGAAGGAAGAAAGAGAGAAAGAAACTAAGTTATGGTCTGCATTCAGACTCTATCAGTTCTTTCTTTGGAGGTAGATGGCATTTTTCATCATGAGTCTTTGATATTGTCTTGGATCATTGTAATACTGAGAATAGCTAGGTCATTCACAGTTGTTTATCAAACAATATTATTGTATGATTATATTAAATTATATTAAATTAACTATGATCTTGAGCAAGAGTTACTTCATCTCATCAGGTCTCAGTTTCCTCCTCTGTAAAACTAGAGGATTAGATCTATCCTAGGATTCCTTCTGGCTCTAACATGAAAAGTTTTCTATTTGATTAACTGATTTCACATTATTATGTGAAATGCAAGACTTCTACTCCTTAATGTCCCCTCTCTTTCAAGACTATTTACATTTATTTTGCTCATCATAGAGGATAAAAGGACGAAACCTTATTGTTGGAATTTTAATCAGCAAAGCAGAGATAATTGAAGGGAGGAGGATCTCAAAACATAGTGATTAGGATTTCCTTCTTATCCATTTTTGCACAAGGCTTGTGACAGAGGGAAACAGCTTAGAAAGAAAGGGGAAAAGAAGAGAAAATGAGGGTTGAAAAATATTAGAAGGCTACCATCTACCCTTTCAGAACCTTCAGGAAGATTTACTTCTACCATCATCCCCCAGAAGCCCCAATCATCTTCCCTATCCTTGGTACTATTTCCCTCTTTGCCTAGGATCTGATACCTTCCAACTATGGTACCAACCTTATCCAGAATAAACAATTTACATAAATAATTACAATGTGACAATGACTTTCGTATGTACATTTGAAAGTAACACGACAGTTTGGAGAAGAAAGGGTTCACCTTTGGCTGGAGAGATGATGGAAGGCTTCATGGAGATGACATCTGAGCCAAAACCCTACCAGATTTTTCTCTTTATAGGTATGTTCCCCCACCACAGATGGATTTTCCCTTTACGTCTTCAAGTTGATTCAGGACAGATGTATGAGACAAAAGTCTCCCAGTTGGTCTGGCTGTCAGTCAGCTAAGCTAGCCAGTTGCTAGTATCTAGTAGATGTATTGTTCCTTAGTACAATACTGTAATTCAAAATTAACTTTGTAGCCCAAGGCTGTAAAACTAAAGTTTTCCAATATTTTCCCAGATATTTGGGACTCATCTGTAGAGTCAATTGTTTATTGTTTCCATGACACTATCTCCTTCTCTGCTGACCCTTTCTCCTTTTGGCTTCAATCTTTTTTTTTTCTAAACATTTATTAATATTCATTTTTAACATGGTTACATGATTCATGCTCCTACTTTCCCCTTTACACCCCCCCCCGCTCTCCCCCCACCCATGGCCAATGCACATTTCCACTGATTTTAACATGTGTCATTGATCAAGACCCATTTCCAAATTGTTGATAGTTGCATTGGTGTGGTAGTTTCGAGTCTACATCCCCAATCATGTCCACCTCAACCCATGTGTTCAAGCAGTTGTTTTTCTTATGTTTCCTCTCCTGCAGTCCTTCCTCTGAATGTGGGTAGTATCTTTACCATAAATCCCTCAGAACTGTCCTGTGTCATTGCTTTCTGCTGGTACAGAAGTCCATTACATTCGATTTTACCATAGTATATCAGTCTCTGTGTACAATGTTCTTCTGGCTCTGCTCCTTTCACTCTGCATCAGTTCCTGGAGGTCTTTCCAGTTTACATGGAATTCCTCCAGTTTATTATTCCTTTGAGCACAGTAGTATTCCATCACTAGCATATACCACAATTTGTTCAGCCATTCCCCAATTGAAGGACATACCCTCCTTTTCCAGTTCTTTGCCACCACAGAAAGTGCAGCTATAAATATTTTCGTACAAGTCTGTTTATTTATGATCTCTTTGGGGTACAAACCCAACAATGGTATGGCTGGATCAAAGGGCATTGGCTTCAATCTTTCCTAACATCAGGATCTTTTCCATTGACTCCTGTCTTCTTGTTATGTGGCCAACCTTCCAAAGAATAGTCTGAATTAATTTCTTTAAGTGTTGACTGATTTGATCTGCTGTCTAAGAGACTCTCAAAAGGCTTTTCCAGCACCACAATTCAAAAGCATTGATTCTGCAGTGCTTGGCATTCCTTATAGTCCAGATCTCATTGCCACACTTTGCTACTGAAAAAGCCATAGTTTTGACTATTGGACCTTTGCTGGCAAGGAGATGGCTTTGCTTTTTAGTATGTTGTCCAGATTTACCATAGCTTTCCTTCCAAGGAGCAAGTATCTTTTAATTTCATGGCTGCAGTTGCCATCTGCAGTGCTTTTCGTCCAAGAATACAACATGAATTTAATACACATAGATATGTCAGGCAGTATAGTACAATGGAAAGAGAACTGGATTTATGTATTATTATTATTATTATTATTATTATTAAAAAGAAAACAAACCCTTACCTTCTGTCTTAGAATCAACACCATGTTTTGGTTCCAAGGCAGAAAAGTGATAAGGGGTAGGCAATGGATGTTCATTGTCTTGCCCAGGGTCACACAGCTGGGAAGTGTCTGAGGCCAGATTTGAACCTAGGACCTCCTGTCTCTAGGCCTAGCTCTCAATCCACTGAGCTATCCAGTTGCCCCCAGAACTGGATTTACAATTAAAAAATTCTGGGTTCAAATCCCAACTCCACTTCTTTTGATAGGACCTTAAGTAAGATCTTTTGAGTCTCAGTTCCTCATCTGTAAAATGGGATTAGATTAGATTAGATGCCTGCAGGCAATAGGTCTGTTTGGGGTTGGATTGGGCAGAACCTGCAACAAGCATCCATAAAGTAGGGTGACTTTTTCCTGGTGGATCACAAAAAAATCTAATACAAAGAAGACTTCTTGGGTCAGTAAGCACTCCTCTACTTTGGTTTTGCATGCTGCTAGATACCTGCCCCATAGAACTTGAGAAGCTTATTAGAGTGGCAGGGCACCTGAACGCCAAGCAGGAATGTCCAGCTGTGCAGTCTCTTTGCTACCAAGGACTCTGATTGGAATGTCTTGACTTCCATGGGACACCATGTACCTGATTTCTACTGATAGCTGCTAGATTGGACTGGCATCCTGAGTGGGTGAGCCAGGCTAAATGGGTTGACTAGATCTACTTCAGTCCCCCTCTAGGGGTGAGGACCAGGTAGCTAGGATTACAGGTATTCACTACATTCCAGGCTTAAAAAAAATTAACTAACAAAATTTTATATTTTCTCATTTCTTTCTTTTCTCTCCATTGAGAAAAAAAAATACAAAACCCTTGTAACGAATATGTGTAGTCAAACAAAACAGATTCCCAAGTTAGTCATATCAAAAAATCCAGGTCTTATTCTGCAACTTGTGTTTAACACCTTTCTGTGGCACAGACCTTTCCATAATCCCTGAGTCTGGGTGTTGCTCAAAGAACATAACCCTCCCTCAAAGTACAACAAATGCCTATTATTGGCAGAGATGTCTGGGGTTTCGAAAGGCAATGTCCCCCTTTCTCAAGTAGCTACACTGTTCTCTAACAGTAGTTGGTCTAACTCAAATTTGTCCATTTTGTTGACAAGAATATCAAATGCTTTGCTGAAGGCTCTGTAAATAATAACAGCCAGCATTTATGGGGCACTTTAAGTTTCACAGTTTTACATTTGATTCTCACAACAACCTTGTAAAGTAAGGGTCACTATTATCCCTATTTTACAGATGAGGAAACAGCTGAGAAATTAAGAGACTTGCGCAGGACCACACAGGTAGTAAATACTTTGAGGCAGGATTTGTAGTCTTCTGATTCAAAGGTCAGCATTTTAATATACAATGCCAACTAGCTGCCTATATTTGAGTATTTTCCTTATTCATGTATCTGGTAGGAGGCAACTAGGTGGGTCAGTGGATAGAGTGAGTTCTGAGTCTTGAGTCAGGAAGATTTTCAAATCCAGCCTTAGACACTTCCTACTTGTGTGACCCTGAACAAGTCACTTGACCTCTGACTGTCTGACAAAAGAATCCACTGGAGGAGGAAATGGCAAACTACTTCAGTTTCCTTGCCAAGAAAATCCCATATATCAGTATGGTCACAAAGAGTCAACACAACTGAACAACAAAAATGTATCTGGGAACTAGCCAAAAAAAGTGAAATAAGATGGTATGAATGGCATCTTTCTGATGAAAACATTCTATTTCCTTTTCTAAATTTCGTAGAATAAGATAGGAAAGTATAAGTTTGTGGAGTACTGCCACTTTTCTAATGTTTATTCTTCTGAGATATTTAGCATTAGTAGGTATATGGCAACAGAGAATGAAGGGGAGGATATTGAGGGTGATATAATGGACGGCATGTTGTCTTCTAATCAGAAAGTATGTGTTGGAATCCTGCCTTGGATACTTACTAGTTTTCGGAAATTAGATTAACTTTTTTCAGCCTTAGTTTCCCCTTCTGTAAAATAACATACTTCAGAGGGTTGGTTAGAGGATCAAATGAAACAGTTTATGTAATAAGAGCTGAAACTGTTTTTGTGGTGGCAAAGAATTGGAAGCTAAAGTGATGTCCCTCAATTGGGAAATGGCTGAACAAAATGTGGTATATGATGGTGCCAGAATACTATTGTGCTCTAAGGAATGATGAACAGGATATTTCAGAAAGAACTGGAAAAGACCTACATGAACTGATGCAGTGAAATAAGCAGAATCAGGGGAACATTATACAAATATGTGGTATATGATGGTGATAGAGCACTATTATGCTCTAAGGAATGATGAACAGGATATTTCAGAAAGAACTGGAAAAGACCTACATGAACTAATGCAGTGAAATAAGCAGAATCAGGAGAACATTATACAAATAACTGAAATATTGTGATGATCAAACAGGATAGACTTTACTACTAACAGCAACACAATGATCAAGGACAATTCTGAGGGACTTGTGAAAAAGAAAGCTATTCACCTCTAGAGAAAGAACTGTTAGGAGTAGAAATGCAGAGGAAAAAATTATTTATCCCTTGTTTATTTGTGTATATGATTTGGGGTTTTGGTGTTATACGATTATTCTCTTACAAAAATGAACAATATGGAAATATGCTTTGAGTGATGTATAACCCAGTTATACATCATATGTATAACCCATATAACATGTATAACCCAATTGAATTGAATTGCTTGTCAACTCCTGGAAAGGGGAGGAATGAGGGGAAGGAGACAACATGAATCATGTAACTTTGGAAAACTTATTTGTAAATTTGTTATTGGAATAAAATAAAGATTAAAAAAAGGAGAGCTGAAACTGACATGGAGTTTTAAGGTTTACAAAGGTCTCTATATGCTTTATCTCATTGGAAAAGCACTTTCACTTTGCACATCTTAAATGTGAGCTATTATTATTATCAGTTTGGGGTAGAAGAGAATGAATGGGTCAACAGAGAAAGGACTCTAATCCTGATTTCTCTTATCTTCCCTCTTCCAGATTTGAAACAAAGGAAAGTGTTTAGGAATATTATCTCATTTTGAAATATTTATTGCAGTCTATTTTTAATAACAAGAAAACTGAAACCGACCAATCAACTATTAGGGAATGGCAAAACAAATTGTGATATATGCATACAACGGGGATATTCTTATATATTTCTTTTGAAATAACAATTAATAAACGTAGGAAGTGATAAGATTGAAGAAAACAGAATCAGAATAACACATTTTGTAAAAATAAAAATGCCAGCAAAAAACTCCTAAAAAAACCCCACAAAGAATAGAGGTCTGAGGAAAAGTTTTTATGTAATTCCTGATTTCATGTAGAACCAATGAATTGTTTATGTATATAAATTTTTTCATTGTGATTAATTTGAGAATTGTCAGTTCCCAAGAACACCAAATCAGTGAAGCTGTCGAGTAACCTTCTTGGGAAGGTTGTGTGAATGATGGTGTTGCTACTGAAGTAAATAGAGACGGCACAACTTTAATATGTTTAAATATGCATATATCTATTATCTACATTTGCGATTAAGTCAATCGCCAGGAAATGTGCTAAGTACGGGAAAATACAAAGAAAAGTTAAAACCACTTTCCCAAACTACTTTCACATTCTAACTGGGGAAGCAACCTACAAATAACTATATACATCCAAGATATATACACAGTTAATGCAATGTAATCTTGGAGAGAAATTGGGAGCGGTAGGTCAGGGAGAGATGGGAGGTTACTCGGAGTGCCCACCCAGTTCCGGCTTTACCCGGCCCTACCGCGTTAGTTAACACGTGCATTCACCATCAGGTTTCCACCCTCGGCCCTTTAGCGTCTAGTTTCTTCCCAAAATGTGAATTCAGAGGCATCTAGTTTCTCCCCAAGGTGTGAATTCAGAGGCATCTAGTTTCTTCCCAAGGTGTGAATTCAGAGGCATCTCTCTAGAATAGAAGACCCGCAGGGCGTCTAGCAGTCCATTCCCCTTAGAGAGGTTCCCCAGGACGAAAGTGCACGCGGGAGCGCAGGCACAGCGGACTCCCCATACCGTCAGTCCCGCCCCTCGCTCTTTGTACCGCCTCTTTCTCTCCCTCCCCACCCCCCGCCGCGTTCCGTCGAGTGAAGGGGGTGGATCTCACGGCGACAGCGGGGCGGGGCGAACGGCGTGCCTCGGAAGGGGAGGGGGCGGGGCCTGGCGGCGGAGAGGAGCGCGCATGCGCGGTCGCCTTTGTGTGGGTCGAGCGGCGGCGGCGGCGGTGGCGGTCGCACTGGCTGGCGGGCAAGAGGGGAGTCCGGGCGGCGGCGTCCGGCGCGGGAGCCGGGGTGCCACCATGGTCAAGAAGCGGAAAGGCCGCGTTGTGATCGACTCGGACACGGAGGACAGCGGCAGTGACGAGAACCTGGATCAGGTAAAGGGGCAGGCCGCGGCGGGGGCGGGAAGGAAAGGGCTGAGCAGGGGGCGGCCGGGCTGGGGCCGGGCCGCGGGGCCTCCACCCCCGAGTACCCGGCCCTTCCTCCCTTCTACCGAGTCCCCCTCTTCCTAGGTTTCTCAGCCCTTCCCCGGGGCTCCCGGGCCGGGAGGAGCCCGGTCCGGGCCTGAAGCCGGAGTCCCCGAGTACTTGGCGCCGCGAAACCGGGTGGTGGGGCGGGGACGGGAACGAAGCGCCCTGGGGCACCGAGGCACCGGGGGTGTGGGGGGGAAGAGTCTGTGCCCAGGGCCGTGGAGGGCTGGGGACAGCGAGCGGGCGGGGGGGACCGGACCCTGCATCCCTCCCCGGAGGGCTCTTTCCACCCAACCCAGAGGAGAGAGTTAGGAAGTATCGCTGTTTCTTCCTCCCCGAGTCTGGGAGGTTACTGTGAGTGAGTGAGTGTGTGTACGTGTGTGTGTGTGTGTGTGTGTGTGTGTGTGTGTGTGTGTGTGTACGATCGAGTTTGGCAGGCCGATGAGTTGAGGCGCAGAGGGCACACTCAGGACTGTTTCTGGGCGGGGGTGGGGGGCTGACCCTCTGCATGTGCCAGACGGAGAGATGAGATGAGGTTGGTTGTGGTTCCCGAGACTTTTGGAGACCAGGGCCATTTGTGGTTGGAAAGGCCTCTGAATGGGATGTCAAAATAAAGTTAACAGTAACGAGAGAAGGAAGCAGGTCAGATGCTGTGTACAGCCCTGGACAGTTTTGTAAGGTGGCATGGAGGGCCTGTGGCAGAGGCCTGATGGGAGGACCTTTTTACCCAGACATCCCAGAATCCTTTCCTACTTGGGGTTTATGCAAAAGACATTTATAAAAAAACAAAACAACTTTTAGCTTAATGACTTTGGAGTTACCTGAGTTGGCTCCCTCCTTTTGTGCTCTAGGTGGGAAGTAGTGGGTTCTAAGCTTCATGTTTGCCAGCAATGATGCCAGAAGTTAAGCTGTAGAGGGAATAGCGTTTTCTGTGTTTTTATTAACAAATATTAGAAAGAAAGGGAAGTTGGCAAGTGAATTTCCCTAGTGTATCTACTCCCACCATGGTCTGTAGAAGCTTGATCATCAAGAGTGTCGTGGACATTCTGTTTTTTTTGAGGCCCAAACCCTCAGGACTTAAAGATACTAGAGCTTAAGGACTAGAGGTGCTATTGAAGAGAGGGAAGCAAGTTTGTTTTGGAATTGAAAATGAAAGGAAGAGAGAAAACCAAAGAAAATTTTATCTGGAAACAAATGGAGGGAAATCTGAAGATATTGAAATAGAAAAGAAGTCTCATTTTATTACAAATATTTGGGTTGTCAGTAAAAGTTTAGAAAATATTGGTATATAGAACCCTAACTGAGAATCAGGAGGATTAAAGTCTAACATTCTCCAGTTGTAAAATAAGACTCTCTGATATTTGTAAAATATCTGAACTCCTTAAGGGAAACTAGCTTAAAAATGAAAAAGGTGGTTCTAAGGCACTCAGATCCCTTAATAAACACTTGCCAGACACCTGTCCTTTTGGTGAATGAACAAGGAACCTGCCGTGGGAAGTAAGGAGGGAGCAGCAGTGATGTTGACCCTTTTTCCTTCTCTTATTCTTACTTTTTTTTTTTTTCAAAGTCCCAAAGAATTATGTAAATGAGTGAAGTATAGGGAGTTCCTGGGTGGCTCAGTGTATTGAAAACCAAGCTGGAGGTCCTAAGTTCAAATGGCTGTGACCCTGGACAAGTCACTTAACCCCCATTACCAAGTTTTTACTGATCTTCTGCCCTGGAACCTATATGCACTATTGATTTGGAAGATTGGGGTTAGAAAGAAACAAAGAATGAAAGAAAAAGGAAGAAAAAAGGAGGTAGGTGGTGGTACTAGTAGAGGTAAGAATTGTTGGAGACACTGAGAAAGATGGGGGGGGGGAATTTCATCTGAGCCACAGATAACTTCAGAGTGGGCATTGATGCTTAAACTCAGGATTTTTTTAAAAAACCTAAACCTTCTTAGACTTGATATTAAGTATCAAATAAGGCAAAAGATTGTTAAGGTTAGGTAATTGGTGTTAAGTGACTTGCCCAGGGGTCAGATAGCTTGGAAATATTTGAATCCAGATCCTCCCAACCCTAGGCCTGTCTCTCTATCCACTGAGCCATCTAGCTGCCCCGAAAGTTATAGGATTTAGAAATAGAAGGAACTGAGAAATCTAACCCTAAATCCCCATTTTATAGATGAGGAAATGGAGGCCCAGAGAAGTAAAATGATTTGTCCATTTATTTGTCTCCTCTACTTCTACCACTGTTAGTTAACCTTTTTAAAAATCAGCAGAGTCAAATCAAAAGTCCTAGTGCATGTACCTACTAATAGAGGTGCTTAATGAGTAAGTCAGTCAATAAGCATTTATTGAGTTCTTAACTTTGCACCTAGCAAAGAACATTCATCAAAAAGACCTTCAGGAAGGAAAGAGTCTGAAGAATCTACTTGGAGGAATTCTATGCAGTTCAATTTAGAACTCTACATTTAGTACTTTACCTTACTTTTGAATCTTAGGCATTCTGGACATTTCATATTTTTTTAATCCTTATCTTCCAAGTTAAAAATTTATTTTATTTTATTTTTTTCCCCAATTACATGTCAAAACAGTTTCCAACATTTTAAAAAGACTTTTTAGTCTCCAACATGCCCCTGCCCCTCCCCCAAGACACCTTACCTTTCATCTTAAAACTGATACTAAGTATCATTTCCTAGGCAGAAGCCCAGTCAGGCCTAGGCAAATGGGCTTTAGTGGCTTGCCTAGGGTCACACAGCTAGGAAGTGTCTAGGCTACATTTGAATCCAAGACTTGGGCCTGGTTCTCTATCTACTGAGCCACCTAACTGCCTTGGGCATTTTGTTGACTAGTGTAATACTCAATATAAATTTGTTTCCTGATGATATTGAACTGTTGAGAGTGGCAGTTGTTTTTGGTCATGGCTCTTGTGGAAAAGGCAATGAGCCATTAAGTATTTAGTGTCAGGATCAGAAATCTGTGCTGTTTGAGGTAGAATTAGTCACTTTGTCCATGGCTCCTTCATATTACTTCCCTTTTCCCTATCTTTCTTAATGCTAGGGCCTTCCCTCTAAGATTATCTCTAGATTTTTCTTGTCTGTACCTTGCTTGTACATAATTGTTTTCCTTTAGATTATGTACTTCTAGAGAGCAGGAACTGCTTTTGCTTTCTTTGAATCCTGTGGTGCTTAGCACAGTGCCTGGCACATAGCAGACATTTAATAAATGCTTGTTGACTTCTGCTAAAGGACACTGAGGTGAGTCCTTCCTAAATTCTATGAGTTAGTGTCTTTTTGTTTACTAACTCCAGTTAGTAGTTGAAGAATTAGTTTTAGAAGGTAAGCAAATTGTATTGGAAGGAAACCCATTCAGCTTCCTTTCTCAGCTTGTGAGTTCCAGAGTTGCAGGGACATCAAAGTATAAACACAGAAGTAACCTGGCAAATGATGTTTAAGCTTCTATGGTTGTCAGTCCTTCTGTGACATCTCTAAGGCCAAAATTGAAGTTAGAGGAGGCTCTTATTTGGGTAGAATCAGATAATAATTCTGGGCTCATTTTTTTTTTTTTTTACATCAGGCACACCCAACTCTTTCTTTCAAAATTTAAGATTTAGGTCCCCCCCCCCCCAATCCCTGATACATAGCTTAAAAAACTGTAAGCCCAGGAATCTTAGAATCTGCCTTAGTAAGCAGTAATCAAGTACACTGCTTGTGTAGCCACATTTAAAATTAGAAAAATCTGTACTCTTAGAGTTGAATTCTTTTGAAGAACTTTCGAACTTGAATAAAAAAGCCTTTGGCTCTTTACCTTTATCTTCTAGCTATACCAAAATAGTGTGCTTCCCTTTCTGATTTGGCATTTTGGTTGCATGTCATGAAATAGATAGCATCAGGGTGGGCTAGAAAAAAGAAACCAAAGTTATTTATTTTAGAGATTAGTGCAACCTGCAACCTTTTTGACTATGAGGCCTAAAATTACACAGTCCTAAATATATATGTGTGTGTGTGTATATATGTATATATATATATATTTTTTCCTTATTTCTCTTGCAATAATTCCATGATCTCTCCCCTCCCCCAGAAGTCTAGTCTAAAGCCCACAGAATGGGATCCTTTGGACTTTTATTTATAAATTTCTTGTTTTCTTTATGGTTTTATCACATTTAACCTGTTTTTCAACACTCCATGCATCTGCTGTGTGCCAAGCACTGTTATGGAGGTTACAAATGCAAAATAGATAGGGCCTTTTCCTCTAGGAGTTTATAACTTGATAGGCTTCATGAATATTTTTAGGAAGTTTTCTTGGATACAACTACAAGAGAGTCTTCTTGCCTACATGGAGTTTATAACTAATTACATTTTCTTTAAGAGACTAGACCAATAAGCATTTTAAAGAAACTAGTTTTAAAAGAATTACATGTAAAAATTATTATTATTATAAACTGGCCCAAAAAAAAAGCCAGAAAATTTAAAAGCTATGTTTCTAATTAAATATCTATTTTACATGGGGGCAGGGCACATTTTGATGTATAATCTGAATTTGTGTATGAAATGTGTCATGTTAGAGTTTTAAATTTTAGTTTTAATATTGCATTAGTGGAGCCTATTTGTTAATTTCATTTGATTTTTTTTTTTCATGAATTGTGCAATGCAAAGGTAGAAAAAGGTTGCTTAGATTTTGACATATAGGTATTTGGGAATATATACACTTGAATCATCTCTAAACATTAGGTGGGTTGTTTTGGTTTTTTTTTTGTTTGTTTTTTAAGTTAAACCTGAATTGTGCTTGGAAAGAATCTATCAATTTTATCAGGGAGGTTCTCATAGGAGGTTCTGTTGTAGGGGGAGGAAGAGGAGGATTAATTCCCAAACTTAAATGGATATCATTTATAAATTCCAGTATGAATTAGCTAATTGTATCCTAAAAGTCCTTCATAATCTGACACTATCTGCACCATCCAACACACTTTCAAATAGGGACAGTTTCTGCTGTCCCGAATAAGGGAGGTGAAAGTTCTTCCGTGTTCTGTCCTGATCAGAGCACATCTGAAGTATTATTTTCATTTTTGTGAACCATATTTTAGGAAAGACATTGATAAGCTGGAATATATTCAACAAGACAACAACCAGGATTGCAAAGGGACTGAAAGAAATTTACTTGAAGGAATTAGCAGAGTTTGTTATAGAGAATAAAATACTTGGGGGGCACATGAGAATTGTCTTTAAGTATTTGAAGTGTTATCTTGTGGAAGAGAGATTTGTTCTGCTTGGTCCCTAATACCACCCCGCCTTCTTTATTACTGTAGTGGATGCAACACCGTCTTTCAAGCCCTCCCTCTCATAACCTTGACTCCTCAGTACCTCTCATCTGCACGGATCTCTTCCCTTCTGACCTATTATCAGAGTCTTGTCAGTTTCACCTTTGCAACATCTATGGAATAGGCCTCTTCTGCAGGGCCTCATCACCTCATGTCTTAATTTTTGAAATAGCCTGCCTGGTGGGTCTGCCTTCCTCAAGTTTCTCCCCATTCCAAGCCATTCTCCATTTAGCCACTAAAGTGATTTTCTGAAAATATAGGTTCAATTATGTCACACTCATCCCTCTTCCCAATAAACTTTAGTGACTCCTTACCGTTTTTTCACATCACATACAAAATGCTCAAGTATTCAAAGCCCTTCATTTTATTTTTCCAGTCTTCTTACACATGACCTTTCCCATAACAAGATATGTTCTTTGCCCTCCCCTATGCCTGGAACTCTTCCCTCCACCACCACCAACTTATTTCCCTGGCTTTCTCTAAGACCCAAGTAAAATCCCATATTTTACTCTCTAAGCCCCTCTTCATTCTAGTGTCTTCCCCTCTGTTAATTATTTCCTATGTATCCCATATATAGCTTGCTTTATGCATACTTGTTTGCTTATTGTCTCTTCCATTTGATTTTGAGTTCTTAAAGGATAAGGACTGTCTTTTGTCTCTTTTTGTATCTCCAATGTTTAGCATAGTGCCTGGCATATGGTAGGCACTTAATAAATGTTTATCGATTTTCTAATTCACAAAAACAAACAGACCAAAAAAAAAAACTGGATATAAAACTGGGTATATGAATACACAAAGAAGAACAAAAAAATGTGCATGAAACTATAGTAAACTTTGGTTATCTGTAGATTACCTGTTTTTAAAAGTACACCTCAAATTTAACAAAGTAATTCCAGAATTTCCCTGTTTGATTCTGTATTCTCTTCCAAACTTTATTTATTGCATTTTTTTTTACATTCATCACTTCCCACTGACTCAACCCCAACTCTCCCTCATCCACCCAAATAGAACCTTCCCTTGGCACAAAAACATATAGTTAGACAAAACAAATCAACATATTGGTTCTGTCCGAAAATGTATGTATCATTCTATCACCTCTGTGCCAAGACGTGGGAGGTATGCTTCATCATCAGTGTCTTCTAGAGTTTAGCATAGTGCCTGAAACATAGTAGGTATTAATAAATACTTTTTGACCTAATTTCTGAGCTCATTGCTACTGAATTCTGAAGTCTTTCAAAGTTGTTAGAATTGTGGTTACCATGTAAATTGTTCTCCTGGTTTCATTTAATTTCTTCTGTTTTCATATATATTCTCTCAAGTATTATTGAGCTGTTCATATTAATTTTTTTAAACCCTTACCTTCAACCTTAGAATCAATACTATGTAATGGTTCCAAGGCAGAAAAGTGGTAAGGGCTAGGCAATGGGGGGGGTGGGGGGGTTAAGTGACTTGCCCAGGGTCACACAGCTAGAAAGTACCTGAGGCCAGAGTTGAATCTAGGACCTTCCATTTCTAGGCCTGGCTCTCAATCCACTGAGCTACCTAAATGCCCCCCATATTCATTAAAAAAAAAAAAAAATCTTTACCTTGCTTTCCATTCCAAGGCAGAAAAGCAATAAGAGCTAGACAGTTGGAATTAAATGACTTGCCCAGGGTCGCACAACTGGGAAATGTCTGAGGCTAAATGTGAATGTAGGACCTCCCCTGCATACCTGATTCTCTCTCCACCTGCCCCCATATTCATTATTTCTTATGGTACATTAATGTTCTAGTACATTCCTATGTCACAGTTGGTCTGGCCACCCACTGCATTTCCATTTTGTTTTCTTCTACTTCTTACTTTACCAACTACTTTAGCTTGTATTCTTCTTCTTTGAATTCCCATTGGTGCTTATGTTCTGAATCATAGAATTCAACCCTTAATTAATCTGTCTTATATTGTTATGTAATTATTTAATGTGTATTCTTTGATTTATCAATAGTATTCTAAATATTTGAAAGTTTCTGATTCATTGAGTGTTAGGTGATATCTAAATATTTTTGTTTCTGTAGAAATAGTCTTTGTCAATGTATTTTAAAATACAATTTTTCCTTTTTTATTTCTACATTATTCATTTTTGTAAGTGAATACCAAAACCCTGAATCATATACACAAACAAGTGATAAATCATATGCTTCCTTCCATCTGCATGTCTACTCTAACAGTTCTTTCTCTGGAGGTAGATAGCATTCTTTTTCATAAGTTCCCCAAAATTGTTCTGGATCATTGTATTGCTGAGAGTAGCTAAGTCTTTCACAGTTGATCATTCCACAATATTGCTGTTATTGTGTACAGTGTTTTCCTGGTTCTGCTTATTTCACTCTGCATCAGTTCATGGAGGTCTTTCCAGTTCTTTCTGAAATCATCCTGTTTATCATTCCTTATAGCACAATAGTATTCCCTCACCATCATATACCACAATTTGTTCAGCCTTTCCCCAATTGAGGGACATTCCTTTAATTTCCAATTCTTTGCCACCACAAAAAGAGTAGCTATAAATATTTTTGTACAAACAAGGTCCTTTCTCATTTTTTACATCTCTTTGGGATATAGATCTAGAGGTGATATTACTGGATTAAAGGGTATACATTCTTATATAACCCTTTGAGCATAATTCCAAATTGCCCTCCAGAATAGTTGGATTAATTCACAACTCCACCAGCAATGCATTAGTGCCCCATTTTTGACATTTCCCTGACAACATTTATTTTCCTTTACTATCATATTGGCAAATCTGCTAGGCAAGTATTTCTTAAAGGAAAAGGAGAGAAAAAAGTACATTCATTACAAATCTTTTGCAAAGGTACAGAAATGGGGGATGGAATGCAGAAATTCTCAGAGAGCAGTAAATAAACTAGTTTGGCTAGTGACAAGAGAGTATATAGAGAGATGGTGTGAAATATCATGTTAGCATAAGACGGTTTTCTTCAAGGATTTCATTGATAGTAGTCTTGTCTTGCCATCTAATGATAAATAGGATTTCTTAGTGATACTGAAGAAGTGGTTCAAGAAGTTGAATGTTACTCCTTAACCACATCTTAGTCCTTGGGCCACATAGCCAGAGATTCATATATTTTATTTATTTATTCATTTTTTCTGAAACTTGATGCTGTGTTGTCTCCTTACACACTACCAGTCTTTTAAAGGCATGTATAGAGCAATGGAGATAATAGATAACCTGGTTGCTGTTGGGTAAACTGAAATGAGGGAAGTTCAGTCTTTGGACAGATGAACCCTTGAAGCACATAAATGATTTTGTTCCTGGTATGGGAACTTCATCTACCCTTGAGATCATGACCCATCTGTGGCTTAGTAAATAAATCCTAGGAGTTGCCTGGAGCCCATAGAAGTTATGACTTGCCTAGGGTCACACCCCTTAGTAACTAATTGGGTTTTAAATATTTAAGTGGAATGGAGCAGCTAGGTGGCACAGTGGATAGAATGCTAGGCCTGGGGATCAGGAGGATCTGACCTCAGACATTTTGTAGCAGTGTGACCCTGGGCAAGTCACTCAAGTCTCTACTGCCTAGCCCTTCTATCTTAGTTGTTACTAGGCAGAAAGTAAAAGTTAAAAAAAAAATTTTTTTTTTTAAGTAGAATCTCTTTTGTAGCATCAAAGTGGGATGCATTTCTGTATTGCTGGCTAACAAGTGACAGTATTTTAGAGTATGTTATGTTTCAGTGGAAATGATTTGATTGAGTATATCCAAATTATTCAAGATCCAACAAGTGTTTCTTAAAGGATTTATTATATGCAAAGCTCTGTGCTTGGAAGTGGGAAACATTTTTAAAAGTTTAAGTAAGGGAGGGCAGCTGGATAGCTCAGTGGAGTGAGAGTCAGGCCTAGAGACAGGAGGTCCTAGGTTCAAACCCGGCCTCAGCCACTTCCCAGCTGTGTGACCCTGGGCAAGTCACTTGACCCCCATTGCCCACCCTTACCAATCTTCCACCTATGAAACAATACACCGAAGTACAAGGGTTTAAAAAAAAAAAAAGTTTAAGTAAGATGTACTATCTATCTAAATACTATCTAAATAATAAACTCTATCATGACATAATTTTACTATATTTGCATACCTTTTGGAAAGGATTTACTGGTTGCCTTTTTCTACTTGTTTCCAAGGTTACTTTAGTTATTTAATTTAGTTGCTCATTCATCAGTGATATCAAAAATTACAATAATGGCTGAGGAGTACTGGTTCTGGAGTCAGGAAGATTTGAGTTCAAATTCAGTCTCTGGTATTTTGTGATCCTGGGCAAGGTATTTAATAATCACTGTCTAAAGAAGAATAGCACTTTCCTCCCAGGATTGTCTTGGCTAGCGAATGAGTTTTGTAAAATGTTTTGCACACTTTAAAGTGCTATGTAAATGCTGAAGCCTTCATGAAAGATTATATCCTTTTGTAGACCATCCCTAAGCTTTCTGAGCTATAAGCATCTCCAGACATTGCTCTGATTTATTAGGTTAGGTGTAAAAGGATGACTTATGGTATGAGACAGTAGAATGTTCTCTTCGTCATCATCATGTTTCTTTCCATGGAATTGGTATGCCAGCTCTGTGATGTGGAGGAGGGTAACGTTTCAAGGCTCATAGAAAAGGAAAGAGAGAGCAGGTGCTACGGAGCCTGAGAAGGTCATGTTATCACTTTCCTGGCCAAGAGGAAATAATCTCAAAGTTAGGGATGCCATCAAGGAAGGGAAGGAATATATTGTCACAATTTATTATTTTTTATTTTGCATCACAGGATTTGACAAACAACCTGTTTAGATTGCACTAGAAGGACACAGTAGGTAGTTGGGGGGGGGGAGCGGGGGGAGGAGGCAAGAGAGAAAGCAATTCAGCCAAACTTACCAGCANTTTTGCACACTTTAAAGTGCTATGTAAATGCTGAAGCCTTCATGAAAGATTATATCCTTTTGTAGACCATCCCTAAGCTTTCTGAGCTATAAGCATCTCCAGACATTGCTCTGATTTATTAGGTTAGGTGTAAAAGGATGACTTATGGTATGAGACAGTAGAATGTTCTCTTCGTCATCATCATGTTTCTTTCCATGGAATTGGTATGCCAGCTCTGTGATGTGGAGGAGGGTAACGTTTCAAGGCTCATAGAAAAGGAAAGAGAGAGCAGGTGCTACGGAGCCTGAGAAGGTCATGTTATCACTTTCCTGGCCAAGAGGAAATAATCTCAAAGTTAGGGATGCCATCAAGGAAGGGAAGGAATATATTGTCACAATTTATTATTTTTTATTTTGCATCACAGGATTTGACAAACAACCTGTTTAGATTGCACTAGAAGGACACAGTGGGTGGGGGGGGGGGGGGGGGGGGGGGAGGAGGCAAGAGAGAAAGCAATTCAGCCAAACTTACCAGCATGTTGACGTGAGTCAGTCATCAGTAGTGTTCCATAGCCATTGTCTTCTACCTCTACATCAAAAGGAGGGAGGTACATTTTCTTACCTCTTTGGGGCCAGATTTGTTCATAATTACACAGCCTTCAAGTTTGAATTATCTGTATTTACCATTTTCATTGTTGTTGGCATTGTGTGTATCATCACCATCAACAACCCTTACCTTTTGTCTTAGAATCAGTAAGTATCAGTGGTAAGGGCTAGGCAATTGGGAGTAAGTGATTCTCCTTATCTTACTTTATATCAATTTACATATCTTCAGATGCCTTTTTCAGTTCTTCAATTGTTTTTTACAACTCAATAATATTCCATTACAGTTATGTACCACAATGAATTTTATCATTACCCAGTTGAAAAGCACCTACTTTGTTCATAGTTCTTTGCACAAAAAAGAAATACTATGGGACTCTTCCCTCTGAGATCTCTGGGTCAAAGACTGTTTTCATTTTTTTTTTTTTTCCTAAATCACTTCCAGGATGCAACTAATACTTGAAAAGAATCCCCATTACAGCCCATTCAATAAATGTTCATCCAGCCTTGCTTGGGGAGCTCTAGTGGGAAGAAATCTACAACCACTGAAAGCAACTCAGTCCTTTTTTGGATAACTCTTAATTACTTGGAAGTTTTTCTTAATATATCAGACCTAAATTTGCCTTTTGATAACTTCTGTCCATTGCTCTTCTTTCTGATTTTTGTGGCCAAACAGAAGTATAATTAATCCCTCTTGCAGTATTCAAGTATTTTAAGACAGATATCATGTATCACCTTCCATAACACTAAGCCATCTCAGTTCCCCTTCCCTTCTCAAGGTTAAACTTTCAGTTGATACTCTAGTGGCATGAACCCCTTAGGGCCCAATGGCTTTGATGGTGTGATGCCCAGAACTGTATACAAAATTACTTTTGTGGTCTGAACAGAGTACAATAGAGCTATCACCTCCTTATTCCAGGAAAATGTACATCTCTTAAAGGGGTTAGCCTCTTTGGCTGTTATACCATTGTTGACACATTTATTTGACACATAACATATGTTGACACCATATGTTAATAGCCACCAGATATTTCTTAGATAAACTACTGTTTAATTTCTCCTCATCTTGTACTTTTGAAGTAAATTTCTTGAACCAAGGGTAAGATTTATATATAGAGAGATTGGAACTAGATCTGTGATTTCATTAGTATAGGGCAGTGATGGTGAACCCTTTAGAAACCGAGTACCCAAACTACAACCTTCATTACCACAGCATGTAAGCCACCCCTTTACCCCAGACAGGAAGGGAGGGGCAGGTAATGGGAGAAATGTCCTCTGGCTCGTGGTGGAGAAGGGGAGGGGAGCAGCCCTCTTCAGTACATGTGCCATAGGTTCACCAACATGGGTATAGGAAAACTCTCACATGAGGAAACTCCCTCTACCAGTAAAAGTTCATACATTCTCAGGACTTTGGGAACAGTGTGAAGTTAAGGAACTTACTTGCCCAAGTCCTATATATCTATATCTATATCTATATCTATATCTATATCTATATCTATCTCTATATCTATCTCTATATCTATACATATACATATACACATACATATATGTATATATCCCTATTAAATTTCATCTTATTGGAATTAATCTACATTTCTAGCCTGATTTCTAGCCCTTTTGGATGCTGACTCTATTACTTATTATGATAGCTGTCGAGGGCAGCTGGGTAGCTCAGTGGATTGAGAGCCAGATCTAGAGACAGGAGGTCCTAGATTCAAATCTGGCCTCAGACACTTCCCAGCTTTGTGACCCTGGGCAAGTCACTTGACCCCAGTTGCCCAGCTCTTACCACTCTTCTGCCTTGGAGCCAATACCCAGTATTGACTCCAAGATGGAAGGTAAGGGTTTAAAAAAAATGATAGCTGTCCTTTTCCCCAACTCTGGGCCCTCCAGCTTTATGTCATCAATCCCTTTATTCAAACCATTGATAAAAGGTATTAAATAGGAGCATGAAACATAGATCCCTGGGGATCACCACTGAAAGGCAATCTTGCAAGTTGACATTGACTCATTCTTGAATAATATTTGAGTTCCATCATTCAACCATTTTAAAATTCATGTAATTGTATTAATATCTAGCCTATATCTCTTATCTTTTACACAGTAATAGTATGAGATATTTTATCAAGCACTCTTAATCTAGGTAAACTTTATAGCTTTCTTTTGATCTGCCACTTTAGTAATAACCCTTTCCAAAAAAACAATAACAAATTGGGTTAGCCTGTTTTTAAAATTTTTATTACTAAACCCTTGAGAATTCTAAATTAGATAACTAAGTTATCTAAGGCAATTCCAAAGCAGAAGAGCAGTAAGAGCTAGTCAATTGAGGTTAAGTGATTTGCCCAGGGTCACACAACTAGCACATGTTTGAGGCCTGATTTGAACCCAGGTCCACTTGACTCCAATCTGTGCTGCTTACCTGCCTCTTAACCTGTTTTTGATGAAGCCTTTTCTATATGTTCACTAACCATCTCATATATTAGACTTTTTCCAGGAATTAAAGTCAAGTTTGCTGGTTTATCATTTGCAGTTTTCATTCTATTCTATTTTGTGTAAATTCATCAAGAGCAACTAAATGCTGTTTTACTAGCTTCTTACTTATCTTGGGGATCAACTCCCTTTTGATCATTTTGTTCTGTTCTTTATAGTCAAACATCATTCTCCTTGGCAAAGAAAGCAGAAGCAAAGAAAGAATTGAGTAGTTTTGTATCTTCTATGATTCTTTTCCCCCAACATAAATAAACCTCTCTCAGATTCCTTTTCCTCATCTTCCTTTGCTGTCCTCAGTTCATACTGAATTGGAACATTCTGATTCTTTTCTTACAGGATCATGCCATGCTTTTTATGTTTCTTCTTCAGTTACCTGCCTTTTTATCTTCAGAAATGACTTCTCAGATCACGAACACTAGTACTTTGGTAGATTCATCAGTTTACTAATCATCTTCTATATGTAACACTGGAAAAAAGAGAATCTTGAAGTCCTGAGTCCTACACCTCTGGCCTAATTACTATAAAAGTGAAGTAGCCCCAAACTTTATTAGATTTTTCAGTAAAGATAGCCCATTTAGAATAGAACTGACAAGTTATGAACCCCAGGCATATGATTACTGCATGCTATGAGACTTTTCTAGTACAAGACAAGAAGAATTCATTGGAAACCAAAGCTTATCTTTGTGGTTGTGGTTTGCTAGTGTTTTAGGTTGTAGTAAGACTAACCATCATGGAGGTCTTGGTAACTGTGATCCTTAGATCAATGAGAGCACTTTTATTGTAAAGTTTGCTACAAGAAGGTGTTATTATTATTATTATTAACTATGTGGTTCTTGGAAGAGATAATGGCATTTTAAAAATAACTTCCAGTTTGGTTTCCCACTGCTTTTTCTTTTTTAGACATCTATACATATATGAATAATTTAAAGAGAAACTTGATTGAGCTCATTTCTTTTCTGACCAATTACTTGAAAACCCAAGGGTTCTTTTTTTTTTTTTAACCCTTACCTTCTCTCTTAGACTCAATACTGTATATTGGTTCCAAGGCTGGAGTAGTAAGAACTAGACAATGGGGGTTAAGTGACTTGCCCAGGGTCACACAGATAGGAAATGTCTGAGGCCAGATTTGAACCCAGGACCTCCCTTCTCTAGGCCTGGCTCTCAATCCACTGAGCCAACCTAGCTGCCCCCTAAAAACCCAGGTGTTCTGGTAAATGTAGTCAGACAGTAGCTTGTAAATAGTATTATTGGATTAGAAGTACTTAAATATAGGAACAATTCGGATAACATATTTTGCCATCCATAGTTCTTTTTTTTTCATTGAGCAAAACTCATTATTCTTTTTATTCCCTATAGGAACTCTTATCCCTAGCCAAAAGGAAACGTAGTGACTCTGAAGAGAAAGAGCAACCTGTTAGTCAGCCTGCAGCTTCTTCAGACTCTGAAACATCGGACAGTGATGATGAGGTAGGTTACAATGGTTATGATGCCAATGTAGTCAATTAATTTTAATAGAATCCTTAGTTTGAAGTTTTCTTTTTTTTTTTTCTGGTTGTATAGTATACCCCTAAATTGATCTTAGAATGAGAGTACTTTGGCAGAAGAGTTGCATGACTTGATTATGATTACATAGGAGAGATTTGAACCTGGGTCCTCTGACTCCAAATTCAGTGATCTTTCCAATGCAGAGAACTATCATGTCTTTGCTCCCCTCCATATTCTTTCCTCCAGGTTAAACATCTCCAATTTCTTCAGCTAGACTCAAAGAATTATCTCAGGGTCCTTGACCATCCTGGAATTGTTCTTTTGGACCTTTGTTTAGCCTTCCTAAAATGTGGCATCTAGTACTTATCCCACTACTAGAAATCTTCTTTAGAAGAGTGGACCCATGACTCTTGATAATTTTGTTTAGGATTATTTAGACATCTAGTATATCACTAAGGATTAAATAATAACTTTTTCTTAAAAAGCCTTACTTTCCATCTTAGAATTGATTCCAAGTATCAGTTCCAAGGCAGAAGAGCAGTAAGGGCTAGGCAGCTGGGGTTAAGTGACTTGCTCAGGGTCACACAACTAGGAAGTGTTCCAAATCCAGATTTGAACTCAAGTCCTTCCAACTCTAGACCTGGCTCTCTATCTATTGAACCACTTAGCTGTCCCTTATATGATAACATTTCTTAAAAATTATCTTTTTATTGAACCCAAATCACTTTGGAGGAAGGAAGAAATAGAGGTGTTTAATGACATTCCTTTTTTCCCCCAATAAAATCTAAAGCAATTCTTTTTACTAATTCATCCCTGGAAGTTCTCTTTCATCTCTAGGACCCACAGATTGGGACACTAGACTTTTTTACTTAGGAAATTCTGTTAAAACAAGGTATTCAGGTGGCAGCTGGGTGACTCAGTGAATTGAGAGCCAGGCCTAGAGAAGGGAGGTCCTGGGTTCAAATATGGCCTCAGACATTTCCTATCTGTGTGACCCTGGGCAAGTCACTTAACCCCCATTGCCTAGCCCTTACCACTCTTCTGCCTTGGAGCCAAAACATAGTATTGGTTCTAAAGCAGAACGTAAGGGTTTTTAATAATAAAAAAAAAAAATTAAAAAATAAAACAAGGTATTCAGAAGACCTTAGAGTTTGTTATAATGGGATTCTGTCATCAATCTTGTACATATGCAAATAAAGACTGCATTTTAGGAGTTGCTGGGTGGCTCAGTAGATAGAAAGCCAGACCTGGAGTTGAGAGGTCCTAGGGTCAGATCTGGCTTCAGACACTTCCTAGCTGTGTGACCCAGAGCAAGTCATTCAACCCCTATTGGCTAACCCTTATTGCTCTTCTGCCTTGGAACTAATACACAGTATTAATTCTAAGATGGAAGGTAAGGGTCTAAGAAGAAAAATAAAACAAAACACTACATTTTGATTGGGCACAGTGTTCCAGTAATTTTGAATCATTTAACAAACAAAACTGCAATGGATGTTTTCTGAACTTAAATAAAAAAATATTATACCTCTTAAATTAACAAAATAATCCCATCTGTTTTGGAAGATAAGTTTGAGAAATCAGATACCATTACATTATACCTTTTGTGAGATGTGTTAAAGTGTTTTGTGTTTTTTTAAAGTTATTTTAAAAAATACAAGCTTAACAAGCTATTTTATCAGAGAGGAAGTGTAAAATCCCAATGCAGTGTTTCTATGGGAACAGTGAAGGGATCAAGGTAGAGGTTCCATGAGGAACTCCTAACTGCTTTCAGATCCCCACCCCAATATATCTATTTGTGATGCCTATATGTTCTGTTTTTGTGTGGAGTTTCTTTATTGTCCTAAAGTTCTTCAGTAAGGTGTGGAGTTTTGTCATTCCTGTAAGCTACTGGTGAGGCAGACAGGATAAGCAGCCTGCTTTGACCTCCACAAAAGTAGAACTCATGGGCTATGACACTTCCTTACTTATCAAGATAATCATTCAGCTTCATCAGGCCCCTAACATTGCTGAGTTTTATTGTAAAGGAATTACCTGAAAACTTGGCCTGACACACCTTGCCCTTTGTGGAATAAGTCTTGATCAATCCATTAGTATCATTACTGGGTCTCACTGTTTCTGTTGGCTTCTAGACTCCCATGTCACCTTTCTCTCCTTCTACACCAGCCTACGATTCTTACCTGTATCTGCCTTAACTCTGTACCTACTTTATGCTGACACATACAAGTAACTATGTACAAACAAACTAGATATCTAGAGTATAAAAGGAAGGGAATCTCAGAGGGAATGTACAAAAATTAAGGGTGATGGGGAAAGATTTTTTATAGAAACTGAGATTTTAGCTGAGACTTGAAGGAAGCCAGCAGAGATGAGGAGGGAGAGCTTTCCAGGCACTGGGGAGACATCTAATGAAGATGAACTTTGTGACTTGGAGGAGCAGCACAGAGACTCATATCACTAGATCACAGAACATGAGGAGGCGATGGGTAAGACTCACTTAAAAATCCAAACAGAAAATTTTATATTTAATAGTGAAAGCAATAATAGAAAGCCACTAGAATTTGTGTGTATGTGTGTGTCCTGTGTCAGATCCCTATCATGTGTTATTTTTGAAAAGTTACTGACTCTTGGTAATCTGCCATTACCTCTGATCTAGTTGCTATTGGTTTAGCAAAGAGTACTTCCAAAACTGAGGCTGTATCCCAGCCTCTTAATATAATAAGAAAGATAACTCAAGAATTAGGTGCTTAATGATCTTGTTATCACAAATTCTCCACATCCTTGGAGACTCCCTGGGAGGAAAGAGTTGCTTTCTGAGAAAGCCTCAAAAGATTTAAAGTTATCTGAATCAAGATCTTGCTTGTTTCCTTTTCCTTTTCCTTTTCTTTTTTCCTTTTTTTAAACATTTAATAATTTTTATTTTTTAGAAAAGTTAACATGGTTACATGATTCATGCTCTTACTTTCCCTTCACCACCCCCCACTTTCTCCCCCCACCCCCCCCCCACACATAGCTGATGCACATTTCCACTGATTTTAACATTTGTCATTGATCAAGACCCATTTCCAAATTGTTGGTAGTTGCATTGGTGTGGTAGTTTCGAGTCTACATCCCCAATCATGTCCACCTCAACCCATGTGTTCAAGCACTCCTGTAGTTCTTCTCTGAATGTGGGTAACGATCTTTTCCATAAATCCCTCAGAATTGTCCTGGGTCATTGCATTGCTGCTAGTACAGAAGTCCATTACATTCTATTTTACCACAGTGTATTGGTCTCTGTGTACAATGTTCTTCTGGCTCTGCTCCTTTCACTCTGCATCAATTCCTGGAGGTCTTTTCAGTTCCCATGGAATTCCTCCAGTTTATTATTCCTTTGAGTGCAATTGTATTCCATCACCAGCATGTACCACAATTTGTTCAGCCATTCCCCAATTGAAGGGCATACCCTCATCCTTTTCCTTTTTCATCCGTCAGGAGCCTGCCTTCCATTGCATGTGGTTGTGGTTGAATCACTTAAACTCTGGGTTTTGGTTTCCTCATCTATAAAATGAAGACTTTGGACTAGATGAGAAGTTATTAAGGTTCCTTGCTAGGCAAGCAGTCTATGTACAGCAGAAACCTGATTTCCACATATTAAAGCAAAAAGTTACAGACTGAGTTCTGCCTTATACCTTATACCTCTCATTTGTAAGTTTTAACTTAACTTGAGCCAGCTCCTTAGTAAGCTAGAAAAGAAATTATTAGTTAATGGCTAGAAAAGGCAAAGAAAGGGACAGCTAGGTAGCACAGTGCCAGATATGGAGTTGGAAGACCTGTTGTTCAAATCTTGCTTCATGCTTCCTAGCTGTATAACCCTGAGCAAGTCATTTAGTCCAAAATGCTTAGCCCTTGGCATGCTTCTGTCTTAGAATTGGTACTAAGACATACGGTAAGAGGTGTTTTTGTTTGTTTGTTTTTAAGAAAGGAAAAAGTAGAGGGGAAAGCAAAACTTTTTTGAAATTCTTCTCTTCAGAGAATAGGTAGATGCAATGGACTCATTATATCATATCAGATTTATGTAGGGAGTAGGAAGATATTTCAGAAGCATTAAGGTTTTAGCATATATACAGAGAAAAAGATAAATATATATAGAGATACACATATTTGCAAGGTGGAAAAGTTTAAGGCTAATTATAAGTATTGTAGTTAGAGAAGGATTTTTTTAGTCTGCTCTAGACTCATTAGGTTATTACTTTTTTTAAAGCATGCCAGGAAATAAAAGATAGGAGTTCTAAGAAAGTCTTAAAATATTTGGAAGCTTGAAATTTTCTAGCACTTTGTATGTTGAATAGAAATGTTGTTTGTAAATAAGAGCAAGCAGCCAGACACTTTCCTTAACTCTTTTATAGGAGGGTTTGCAATGGGAGAGTTGTTGGGAAATGACTGTGCCATGACAAAATGTATCAATTTTTAAAAATTGTTTTAAGTGACAAGAAGAAAAATGAACAAGTATTGAAAAACATGAAATAGTTCCAAGGCTATGGTTGAGAACCATATAATATGCTCTTATAAGTGGAAGGAAACTTGAAGTCTGCTGGTCCAGGCTCCTCTTATAGAGGTCAGGATAGTGGCCCAAGAGGCATCCCCCTGCCTCCAGTCCACACAGTAAATGGAAACCATATTTACTTGGCATAAAATGACAACTTCATATGATAGTAGAACAGCTGACTTGCAGCCTTTCTCTTAAGTTTGTGGTTATTTGCCTTGTGAGTAAGTGCATGAAGAATCAAGCCTAGTCTCTCCTTTTTTTCTCTTTAAACCCTCACCTTCCATCTACAAATCAATACTATTTATTTGCTCTAATGCAGAAGATCAGTAAGGACTAGGCAATGGGGAGTTAAGTGACATGCCCAGGGTCACACAGCAAGGAAGTGTCTGAAGCCAGATTTTAACCCAGGTCCTCCAGACTCCAGATCTGGAGCTCTATCAGTTGTGCTACCTTAGCTGCCCCTGAAAATTTCACTTTCTCAATTTTACATCTCAGAATATGCTTTTTCTTCCCCCCAGTTGTTCTACAGATACTGTCCTTTTCCCTATATCTCCTCCAGGTGTTAATTAATTAATTGCCTCTGTTCTCTGTTGTTGGCCTCAACATTTTTAGATTCAGTGAAACCTCAGTAATTTGACATAATTGGAGAGGGATTAAGGATGGTGTAGGATAGTGATGGTGAACCTTTTAGAGTTGGAATGCCAGGCCCTGCCCCCACTTCACCTCCCAGACCAAGTGCTGAGGGGTATAAGGGGGGTTAGACCCTATCTTAGAACAGGTGAAGAGGGGGAAGGGAACAGCTCTGCCAGAGTCCCTCTGCCTTTCTAGTAATGGGGTGGGAGGAGCCCAGAGAGAGCCCTCTGCATGCCATCTTTGGTACCCATGCCATAGGTTCACCATAACTGATTTAGAAGGTTCCATCTAAATTAATGACAATTCTGAGTAAAAGAACATTATTTAAGGTTTTTACTTATTAAGAATAATAGTAACAATAGTGTTGACATAGAATAAGTACTTTAACCTAGATCATTCATATTAACACATTGAATGCACAGGAGTAAATATTGAGACCATAGCACTTTTTTTCTGAACCCTAATGTACTCATGAATTGTTCTTTTTTGTGTTTTTTTCCTTCCTGAGTGACTTTTTTTTTAAACATTTATTAATATTCATTTTTAACCTGTTTACATACTTTATGCACCTACTTTCCCCTTCACCCCCTCCCCCCCACTCTCCCCCCACCCATGGCCGACGCACATTTCCACTGGTTGTAACATGTGTCCTTGTTCAGGGCCTATTTCCATATTGTTGATAGTTGCATTGGTGTGGTAGTTTCGAGTCCACATCCCCAATCATGTCTGCCTCAGCCCCTGCATTCAAGCAATTGTTTTTCTTCTGTTTCCTCTCCTGCAGATCTTCCTCTGAATGTGGGTAGCGTTCTTTACCATAAATCCCACAGAATTGTCCTGGGTCATTGCATTGCTGCTGGTACAGAAGTCCATTACATTCGACTTTACCTTATATCAGTCTCTGTGTACAATGTTCTTCTGGCTCTGCTCCTTTTGCTCTGCATCAGTTCCTGGAGGTCTTTCCAGTTTACCTGGAACTCCTCCAGTTTATTATTCCTTTGAGCACAATAGTATTCCATCACCAGCATATACCACAATTTGTTCAGCCATTCCCCAATTGAAGGACATACCCTCCTTTCCCAGTTTTTTGCCACCACAAAAAGTGCAGCTATAAATATTTTCGTACAAGTCTGTTTATCTATGATCTCTTTGGGGTACAAACCCAACAATGGTATGGCTGGATCAAAGGGCAGGCATTCTTTTATAGCCCTTTGAGCATAGTTCCAAATTGCCAGCCAGAATGGTTGGATCAGTTCACAGCTCCACCAGCAATGCATTAATGTCCCAATTTTGCCACATCCCCTCCAGCATTCATTACTCTCCCCTTCTTTCATTTTAGCCAATCTGCTAGGTGTGAGGTGATACCTCAGAGTTGTTTTGATTTGCATTTCTCTAATTATTAGAGATTTAGAACACTTTCTCATGTGCTTATTGATACTTTTGATTTCTTTACCTGAGAATTGCCTATTCATGTCTCTTGCCCATTTTTCAATTGGGGAATGGCTTGATTTTTTATACAATTGATTTAACTCCTTGTATATTTGAGTAATTAGACTCCTGTCAGAATTTTTTTGTTATAAAGATTTTTTCCCAATTTGTTGTTTCCCTTCTGATTTTGACTACATTATTTTTGTTTGTACAAAAGCTTTTTAGCTTAATATAATCAAAACCATTTAATTTACATTTTGTAATTTTCTCTAACTCTTGCTTGGTTTTTAAAATCTTTCCTTTCCCAGAGATCTGACAGGTATGCTATTTTGTGTTCACTTAACTTATTTATAGTTTCCCTCTTTATATTCAAGTCGTTCACCCATTCTGAATTTATCTTGGTGTAGGGTGTGAGATGTTGATCTAAACCTAATCTCTCCCATATTGTTTTCCAAATTTCCCAGCAGTTTTTGTCAAATAGTGGATTCATGTCCCAAAAGTTGGGCTCTTTGGGTTTATCATATACTATCTTGCTGATGTCATTTATCCCCAGTCTATTCCACTGATCCTCCTCTCTATCTCTTAGCCAGTACCATACCGTTTTGATGACTGCTGCTTTATAGTATAGTTTAATATCTGGTACTGCTAGGCCCCCTTCCTTCGCATTTTTTCCCATTATTTCCCTTGATATTCTTGATCTTTTGTTATTCCAAATGAAATTTTTTGTGTTTTTAACTGTCTTCCATCTTTTTTTTTTATTTTTTTAAAATTGTATTTAATTGATTAATTAAGAGAATTTTTCCATGGTTATATGATTCATGTTCTTTCCCTCCCCTCCTCCCACCCCACTCTCGTAGCCAACGTGCAATTCCACTGGGTTTTACATGTGTCTTTGATCATGTCTTCCATCTCTTGTCTACTGGCATGGTTTGCTATTATCAGTGTGCCAACTCCCCTTCAAATTTGTGGTTTTTAATCTGCTTATAGTCTGGGGGACCAGATAATGAAGGATGTTAAAGCTTTTGAAAAGAAAGGTGAACGGCCTGTGAGTGAGATCTGAGAGAGTCTCTCCTGAGTAAAATATATCAGCTTTTAGAGGTGATAATCTAATTTGGCACCCATAAAAATTTGCTTCTTGGTTAGACTGGATTGTCAAGGTTGTAAGATAAGGGAGGTGCTACTGTATCTAGATACTGACAAAATCCTATTACAGGTGTTTTGCATAATAAGGCTGCTACATATGCAAGCCTTCTTACTGATGCTTTTACTCTTGTATAACAAATTCTCAACCCCTATAGCATTTATAATTATATATATCATCCAGTTTATCGTTTTGTGGTATACTACCCTTCTCCTTAGGCTATCTTGGGCAACCAAAACCCTCAAAACAGTGTTATGCCACATGTCTTGCCTTTTCCATCCGGAGTAGAAAGGGTAGTAACCTTAATGAGAAAGACAGCTGTTTAGGACGGTCTCATGGTGAGTTCAGGGAGCTATTTTAATGTTCCACTCCCAATCCCAATTATGCTTTTGGATCATACCAAACAAAAATTTGTGTGGGGGGGGTTGGCCTTGATAAGTCCATGCACTGATTAACCTAAACTGCTGTCTTTTTTACTATTCTCTCACTTGATCCTGCAGTATTCTTGAGTGTCACAGCTTTTATCTTTCCTGCCTTTCATCATAGCAGATTCTTTGGAAAAAATAGTATATATAGTAGCTGCCCCCAGTTCCTCATTATCCACTCACTTGTAAACCCCCTTGCAATTTGGCTTCCAAAATAACTGCTCTAAAACTGTCTTCTAGTATTCTCTTAAATGCCAAACTAGGTATCTCTTCTTTCCTCCTCGTCTTTCTTCTTGTACACTTTTGACTACTCTTATCCTCTACTTCTGACTGTATGACCAATTTTTTCCAACCTTCTTTGCTAAATAATGATTAATGATAATAGTAGCTTAACATTTATTTAGTTCTTTACTATGGTCCAGACACTGTGCTAAGTACTTTATAGTTATCATCTCATTTGATCCTCACAACTTGAGAGTTTGGGTCTGTTATGATCTGCATTTTACTAATGAGGAAACTGAAGTAACCAGAGGTTGAGTGACTTGCCCAAGGTCACACAATAATTATCTGCAGCAAGATTGAAACTCAGGTCTTCCTGACTTCAGGCTCAGTGTTTGTCCACTATGCCAACTAGTTGCCACCTAGACCATTATCCATTTCTTGTACTCCAAAATGTAGGTGTCTCTCAAGGCTCTGTACTGAGATTCCTTTTCTCTCCTTTTACTCACTTGGATTGATGCCTTCCCTCATCTTTGCTAGGGATATGACTTCCAGATCTACTTATCCAGTTCTAATTAGTTTTCTGAATGTCATCTTTCATGCTGCACATTTCTAGCCACATGTCTCAGTAGTTTAATAACTGTAGCATGTCTAGAACAGAGTCATTTTCCTCTCTAAACCCCCAAACTTCCATAGTTCTCTTGGTGATAACACCATCCTCCCATTTTTATATAGTTCAGTCATCTTTGTACCTTATCTTCACCCCACATTTAGTCGGTTGACAAGTCAATAATAGCCCCAAATTTTTACTTCTTTTGCCTTCTTCCAACTCACCTTAGTTCAACTCTTATCACCAGTTCTCTGAACTATTAAAATAGCTTCCTAATTGGCCTTCCTAATGCCAGTCTTCCTTTTCTAATCCTTCCACAGAGTTGCCAAAATAATCTTCTTAAGGCACAGGTATAACTGGGTAATATCACTACCTTAAAACCTTCAGTGGCTCCCTATTTCCTCTAGGATATTATACAGTTCTTTTCACTTTACATTCAAGGTCCCTCACAGGCTTATCACTAACTTTCATTTCAGCTTGTTCCCCTTCATAAATTCTGTTCTAGCTGAACTGGACAACTAATTGTTATGTGATCTCTATTTCATTTTCTACAGCCAGTGCTTTCTTTTTTTAAAATGTAATTTTTATTTTATTTTTAAAACATATTTTTACAGGGTTACATGATTCATGTTCTCTCCCCCTCTTTCCCTCCACCCTCCTGGAGCTGACAAGCAGTTCCACTAAATTATACATGTATTATCATTCAAAAACCTCAAATCACATACCCATATAAACAAGTGATTCTACTACAATCGTTCTTTCTCTAACTGTGGATAACATTCTTTTCATAAGTCCCCGAGAGTCATCCTGGATCATTGCATTGCTATTAGTAGCAAAGCCTATCACATTTGATCATTCCACAGTGTTTCTGTTACTATGTGTAATGTTCTCCTGGTCCTGCTCGTTTCACTCTGCCTCAGTTCATGGAGGTCTTTCTAGTTCACATAGAAATCAAGCAGTTCATCATTCCTTATAGCACAATAGTATTCTGTCACTATCATATACCACAGTTTATTCAGCCATTCCCCAATGGAGGGATACCCCCTTATTTTCCAATTTTTTGCCATCACAAAAAGCGTAGCTATAAATATTTTTGTACAAATAGATCCTTTCCTATTTTGAAAAATCTCTTTGGGGTACAAATTACAGTATTCTTGAAAAAGAACCCTTATGTTCCCATCCACATCTCTTTTTCATAATGTTTATCCTTTTTCAGGAATTAGTGCAAATACCAGCCCTTCCATTGAGCCTTCCCTCATCTTCCCATCTAGAATCATAGGATTTAGAAGTGGATGGGTCCTTGTTAAGTTGTTCAGTCATTTCCAACTCTTTGTCCCCATGGACCCATAGCTTGCCGATACTATCCATGAGATTTTCTTGGCAAAGATACTAGAATAGTATGCCATTTCCTTCTCCAGTGGATTAAGGCAAACAGGTGAAGTGACTTGCCCAGAATCACATAGCTAGGAAGTGTCTTGAGTCCTGATCTGAACTCAGGTCTTCCTGATTCCAGGCTCAGTGCACTATCTACTGAGCTAGCTGCCTCTTAGGGTGGACCTTTAGTATTGTCCATCCTGGTGGTTCCCATTTATTGGTTCTCTGACAGGTTGGAGATAATGTTCAAAAGAATTTGTGTTAAAAAAAACTTTTTTTAATGATTCTTTAAGCAATAAATAAGTCAGTTATGTTACAAATATGTTTTTCTTCTGTGACAAGCATATTCATGTTTTAAGCATTACAAGTTTGCTTGTACAACAATTCAAAACTGTCATGATCACATACACAATGATTTTGGTATTTACTCTTTGATTATGTCAAACTCTACCCACTTCTGACCAAGTGCAGCATGTTCTTGTAGTTTCTCAAATTTGTCATCAAATTGTTTCCAAACTGCCACTAGAGTTCAACATTCAAGTGCTAATTTGATTTCCAACAGATAGTAAGATAAGATGCATGTGCTTACTCTCATTTTTGTTCTGAACACTGCACCAGAGTATAACATGTTATAATTATATAATGTCCATTTGGTGCCTTTAGGAGAATTTATCATTGTAGTTATTGGAAGCACTTAATGAATAAATTTTAAAAGAATATTGTTGGTAGCATATTAAATTACTCTGGGGATTCAAAGTATATATTTTGTTTTAAAGGAAATTTTTTTCATTTTTAAAATTAATTAATTTAGAATATTTTTCCATGGCTACATGATTCATATTCTTACCCTCGCCACTCCCTGAGATGACGAGCCATTCCACTGGGTTATACATGTATCCTTATTCAAAACCTATTTCCATATTATTAACATGTGTTGTAGAGTAATCATTTAAAGTCAAAATCCCCAATCGTATACCCATTGAACATGAGATCAAGCATATATTTTTCTTTTGCATTTCTACTCCCACAGTTCTTTCTCTTATCTCTATGTACAACATTCTCCTGGTTCTGCTCCTTTCACTCTGCATCAATTCCTGGAGGTTGTTCAGTTCATTTTTTTTTGTTTGTTTGTTTTTAAAAAGGGTTCCCCTATCTAGTCCAAATCCTTCTTCCCTCATTTTACAGATGATGAATTGAGACCTAGAGAGATAAAGTCCCTTCTCTAAGATCCCACATAATTAGCAGCTTCTCTGACTTCAGATTCAAAAAATTTTTAGCTGCTTCATCTTCAGGAAGTACCATGATAGAGGAAATAGTGAACAAGCTTTGGAGTCAGGAGAATTGGGTTCTTATCCTGTCTCTGATATATGCTGGATGAATCAGGTTACCTTAGCCTCCAGACAACTCTAGGCCTACAAAGTGCAAGATTGTTGTAAGTCTACCCTGCCCTGATTCCCTAGATGAGAATAAAATAGAAATTCCTCAAGTGCAGGGACTGTTTGGTTTTAGTTTTTGTGTTCCCAGATACTGTCTGACCCTCAGTTTTTTCATCTGCAAAATAGAGATAAACTCTGCCTTTTCCCTTTTAGGGCTCTTATGCAAATCAAATGAGGTAGTGTATATAGTATGAGGTAATATATATAATAATATATACAGTATTCAAGTATAAAGTTATAGTACTGCTATCCTTGTTGCCTTCTTCAACAGTAAATACCCTGAATATTAACATGGCAAACCTCTTTGGGTTTATTGGTTAAGAACCGTGAAGCCAGTCTGCTACTTGTGTTGCAACTTTCATGATTATGATTATTCTCAGTGTGCTCTTGTAAAATTTGTCATGATCTATTTGATATTGGTAAATGCATATACATGATAGGGCTGCTTATGGGAATGGTTCATAAAAATCATTCCCTCTCACTTTCCCAGGCTAATCCTGAGCAACCCCTATTCAATAATACTCTTCTCTTTTACCTCTTCATTCAGTTAGGTTTCAGGTACAACCTGCGCACGTTCTAATAAAAAAAGTTTCATCCTAACTATTTGTGTTTGATGTCTTACAAGGTTTCACTTGGGTTATGAATAATATAAGAAAACATGTTAAAGGCACAAACAATCCTACTTGAATTTATTTTAGGATTGCTATGACTTATCCTAATATCCTCTCTAGGATAAGACAAGAAAAGCTTCCGTTCAATCCTGTCCCATATGTTCTCCAGCTTCTCCACTTTTGGCTGCTATCAAATTTTGTTGCACTTCATGTCAGCAAACCTTTATCATACATTACTTTAAGCACTCTGGTCCATTCAGCATAGCCTTGTTCTTCACACATGACACTCCATTTTCTGTCTCTTTGCCTTTGTCTCTATATCTAGAATGTACTTCCTTCTTAGCTCTTTCTTGAAGGGATTATTCCATTTCTTTCTCTTTCATCTCCAAGATCTAGCACTGTATTTGGCATATAGAAGGTACTCAGTACTTGTTTCATTGTCTTGGTAAAAACTATACAAAATTTTTTCCCCTCCTTTCAAAATTTAAATCCTTCTGTCATTTTTCCAACCCTTTCTTCTTGCAGTGGACAGTTGGAGGCTCAAAAAATAAGAAAAAAGGAAAAACTGGGAAGATAGAGAAGAAGGGAACAATGAAAAAGCAGACAAACAAAGCTGCTTCCTCAGGTAGCTCCGACAAAGACAGCTCAGCTGAGAGTTCAGCCCCTGAAGAAGGTAAGGCAGGAGTCTATAAGACCTAGCTGTCAATTCTTTTCTCTAAATAAAAGTTTGCCACAGTTATTAAAGGATGAAGTTGGACAGTCTATATTACAGAGTAAGATTTTATCTATAGTTTGTTAGGATTTCCATATCTTGTCTTCTGTAGATGCTGAGAAAGTATATATTAGCTGAGTTTTTTTTTTCTTGATTACTCAAGACATGACAGAGACAAAAAATCCCTAAGTGACACCCATACAAAAATTAACTTTTTGGAACTCTCACTTCCAAAGCCAGGAATCAGTTGCCAATCTAGAGTTTAGTATGCAGTTGTTAAGCTAGAATAATAAACTTAAAATTCCCTTCAGAATAATTTTGCTACTTGTAGGTGGCATGAACATGAGCTTGATCTTGATAAATTACTAAATATCTACATATTGGTTAATTAGATTTTCTCTTCTTACCTAATTCCGTTTTAGTGAATTTTGCCTATGGATTATCGAGAACTCAAGTTTGTTTTTTATTTAAACTTTCTATCTAATTTTTGCAATGAATCTGAGTTGGTGCTAGAGCTGTGAAATGGTCTAGAACAGTGATGGGCAAACTTTTTAAAGAGGGGGCCAAAGAAAAGGAAATGCTCATCTGTCAGTCTGTTTCTAAGGTAACTCTTTCGAAGTTTCATTGTATTGTATCCTACTCATTGTATTCGTCAGATTAGGAATAATGTCCCCCTCCCCATCTGGCCTGAGGGTCATAGTTTGCCCATCACTGGTCTAGTACAGTTTTTTGTTTGGATAGTCAGGGCTAAAAGCTAGCAAGTGGATGTTCTCTACATGTATGGGTGGTTTCATCAACTTTATTCAAATATCTTAAACTCCTAACATCTAGAATTTCATTTCAGGTGAAGTGTCTGACTCTGACAGTAACAGTTCCTCCTCCAGCTCAGATTCGGATTCTTCCTCTGAGGATGAGGAGTTCCACGATGGATATGGAGAAGACCTCATGGGAGATGAAGAAGATAGGGCCCGTTTAGAACAAATGACAGAGAAGGAGAGGGAACAGGAACTATTTAACAGGATAGAAAAGAGAGAGGTGCTTAAGAGAAGGTAATGGCTATTGATATGTGACTTTTATTCTCTTTTCTCATTTTCTTCTCCCTCCCCTCAAGCTTTACCCCCAAATAGAAACTGGTCTTTGGGAATGTGACTGTTTCTTTATCGTATTTTGGCTTATTTAAGCTCTACTTTGAATGTTTGCTGGAGTTCATGTGTTAGATAGATTCTAGAACCTTGATTAACTTTCATAATCATTAACTCCTCCAGTGTCTCTGGAGGAAAAGGTGTGGTTATATCTTTCTCTGCATGTCAGGAACTATATTATATAGGATCTTTGCTTCATTCCTTATCTTCCCTTCTGCTTTTCCTCAATTACAAATAATATTCATAAAGGTTCGTATACAGAAAGCCAGTCTTCTGTTTAGAATAGAGATGGAGGGGGCAGCTGGGTAGCTCAGTGGATTGAGAGCCAGGCCTAGAGACGGGAGGTCCTAGGTTCAAATCTGACCTCAGCCACTTCCCAGCTGTGTGACCCTGGGCAAGTCACTTGACCCCCATTGCCTGCCCTTACCACTCTTCTGCCTTGGAGCTAATACACAGTATTGACTCCAAGACCGAAGGTAAAGGTTTAAAAAAAAAAGAATAGAGATTGATTTGCTAAAGAAAACAATGAAAAAAACAACACCATGTCTTGATTTTCAGGCATCAGAAAACTTTTAAACCCAGAACTTTTGAAGTGAATATGAAAGCAAGCACAGTAATATATTCTGGGAATCTACTTGGCCACATAGTATTTAACAATTTTATCAATGATTTTGAGTGACAATATAAGATGGCATGCTTATCAGATTTAGATAATATAAAACATTGAGCAGGAGTTGGTCTGCCAGTGCATAAGTTCATAGATAAATTTCAAGGAGTTTGTGAACTTCTATGGGGAAGAAATTATATCTTTAATTTCCCTACTATCTAAATGAAATTTTTCATTTTCTTCAATTATGAATGTATATATAGTGAGCATTATTCTGAGAAAGGGTTCTACAGGCTTCACTAGACTGCCAGAAGGGGTCCATGACGCAAAAAAGGTGAAGAGCCCCTGCTTTTGAGGGATAACTAACATGCTAGATGGCAGTGTCTGAAAAAAATCTTGACAGGGTAGAACATTAACTGAATCTAACAAGAGTGGTAAGGATAGGCAGTGGGGGTCAAGTGACTTGCCCAGGGTCACACAGCTGGGAAGTGTCTTAATCCACTGAGTTACCCAGCTGCTCCCTTGTGAAATTATTTTAAAATGAGCAAAAATTGCTTTTCACAGCAGTTTGGTTTTAGAAAAGAAAAGAAAGGAAAATTGATAACTGGAGCCAGGTAGGTGGCTCAGTAACTAGAGAGCCAGGCCTGGGGTCAGGAGGACCTGGATTCAAATTTGGCCTCAGACAATTCCTAGTTGTATGAACCTGGGTAAGTCACTTAATCCTAATTGCCTAGCCCTAGCTGTTTTACCTTGGAATTGATACTTAGTATCAATTCTAGGACAGAGGGTAAAGGTTATTTTTAAAAAAATTTTGTTCAGAAAGAATTGATAAATAGATAGAAACACTGAAGACATATACAATACTTTTTTTTCCCAAATGATACTGTTTCTAATGCAGGGGAGATACCTGGAAATTTTGATGTTGCCTACAATCACATAAGTTAATTTTTTTAAATAGGGTTTTAAAAAATAGAAATAAAAATTTGATTGGCAAATACTTAGATGAGTCCATGTCCCCATTATTAAATTTGAAAATATTTCTTATCTCTTGGCAGGATTTTGAGGAAAGACTAAATTTAGGTCTGACCTCAGTAATAATAGGATCATAGATTTAGATTTAATTGTAAAAGACTTGAGAGATCATTTTGTTCAACCCTCTCATTTTACAAATGAGGAAGCTAAAGTTCGGAGAAGACAAGGCAGGGGACTTGCCCAAGTTTCAGTATTGCTTCTTATACAATAATATCCCTGTCTGTGACATTGTGTTGAATGGAATAGAACTGGATCAAGATTGTTCTGTTTATTGGGATTTTGCTCTTTATTCCTTAAGTTTTTAGGGTTTTTTTTCTTAATACAGCCCCCTTTTTCACTAATTTGGGTAGAGGACAGGTACTTGAAGTCCTTCTTCCAAAGACCAAACCACTTATGAGACTCTTCTCTCCCATATCAAATTTCAGTTCATGAGCATATTTATTAGTTTCATTTCAGTTCATGAGCATGTTTATTAGTTTTACCTACATTTGCATATGTTCTTTAAAATTTTTGTATATCTTTTACCAGATTTGAAATTAAGAAAAAATTAAAAACAGCTAAGAAAAAAGAAAAGAAAGAAAAAAAGAAAAAACAAGAAGAAGAACAAGAGAAGAAAAAACTCACACAGATTCAAGAGTCCCAGGTAAGAAATTCATTTACTTTTTGGGCCTTCTGAAAGTTTCTGTATTATCATGTAAATACAGTCACTGAGAAATGTTTATTAAGTAAGTTTAATGTTGTGCTTATGAAGTTAGGTTCCAATTGAACCTGGAAAATATTTTATAATACTGATTCTGTCTTGAGTTTCATTCAGCTCTGGAGACATTTGGAGTTTTTTCCATTCCCATACATTGTAGGTTCTGGCATTGGAACTGTCCTTTAGGATTTCCTAGGATAAATCTTGAACTTGAGAAGATATCTTTTCATTTTGGCCTTTCCTCCAAATAAAATGGCACAAGTTTTTCCCCACTTGAAAGTTTTTTGTTATCCTGGCTTAATGACAAAAAAATCAGGAGTCAACAAACTATTTGTGGCCTGTGAGACAAAATCCAGTCTATTGTCTTGTTTTTATTTGGCCTAAAAATGAAAAATGATTTTTACATTTTAGTAAAGCTTCATTGGAACACAGCCACACTCATTGGTTTATTGTCTGTGGCTGCTTTTGCACTATAATGGCAGAGTTGAGTAGTTGTGGCAGATTGTATGTGGGACTTTCATCGCATCACACTGCTGCTCAATATAGTACAAATCCAAGTGACATAGTTATGCTTCAGTACCATGAGGATTGCCATTCTGTGATTTTGTTGTTGTTTTTTAGTTACTAGTGCATATTCATCATGACAAAACAAGAAAAGAAGCCAGGTGAGGGGAGAGTTTTCTGCTTTTTTTGGTTTGTTTGGTTTTTTAAGCTGAGGGCCCAAATCAAGTTTTTTATGAACTAGAACCACCCTCAGCCACTGCCATTGAACCCTGAATGGCTTTGGAAAAGAGCCTTTGCTTCAGATTTGATAATATTTCTTAATGAATTTAATCTAAAATTACACAGCCATATATACAAGTACAAAATTTATACTGAGGCAAAAATCAATTGGATGAGAACTAATTTTTGAATCAAAGGTAATGTCAAACTGCTTTATACACTTCCTGTGCTGTTAAAAATTAAAATAAGAATGAGATCTTCATTCTCACACAACTCTGCAATGAATGTGTTTTTTGAGCTCAAACTACAGTTCCAGCAGCATTTTTTGTGCAAGTGCACAAGAAATTTCCACATTTCAGAATCCTTTGCAAGAATTAAAATTAAGAGACTGGTCTTAAATTAATAATATTATTCAATCAAAAGTAGTAGGAGAAAGGATGGAAAAATAGGAGAAAGATATGTAGTTTACTTACTGCTCTATTTAGCTTGCTATGCTAAATCTATGGCCAACATGAGGACCTTCCTAGCCACGCTCACAAAGCAGTCTAGTTAGTGATAAATGCAGAAGCAAAGAGACCAAAATCTGCTCTTGCCTCAGTTTATGAAATCTCTTCTTCACCCACTAACTCCCACATGTCACATCTCAGGAGCCAACCATGACTCTCCATTTTGCCTGCACCACCCAGCAGGGCCAGTCCAGGGGTCATTGCAGGGAGGATCATCCTGCCCTCCTGGATTTGTGATATTCTTGACTCCATTTTTCTGGCTGCTGTTCTACCCTCATGACTAAATTTACCCAGTGATTTCCCTCACACAGTCCTTGATTCCAAGCCCCACTCCATGTGCATGTAGTTGAAAAGCAAAAGGGTAAATTTCCTTTTGCACACCTTTTAACTGTTCAATTGAGGATCTTCCACCTAACCTTCAAATGGAAGTTATTAATTTGAAATGTCAGGACTTGATAAAAGGCAAATCTTAAAAAAAGATTCTAATAGAATTCTATAAATGGCTTTCAAGCAATGAATATGTATACAGTTAAAATCATACTTATGGGTTGATATCAATATTTGGCAGTACCAATCTCTGTGAAAAGATATTTTCAGAGTTGAAATATGTAAAAGTCTCAGAGAGCTGCATTGGCAATCAATTTTGATGATGGGGAAGAACACTGTCTTTGAACTACAATTAAGTAAAATGTTAAAGAATTCTAGCCTACTTATTAGTATACCTTTATTACAAAGTTTTTATTATCATTAATTTTGTTAATAAAAACTATGGAGATTTGTTTTCTTTTGTTATGCAGATTCCTGCATAATATCCCCAATTTTGCTTCTTGGCCTGCAAAGCCCAAAATACTTATTATCTGTCCTTTAAACATTGACCCCCTAACATAGATCCATTTTTCCATTCACTACACAAGTCTATATACTTCATACTGTCAACACTCGGCAAGTTAGGACTAAGCTAGCTTTCTGATTCAAGTTTCTTTTTCATTCTAGAACCTGTTTAGATATCAGGAACACAAAAATAACTTGTTAATAAATACAACAGAAATCTTTATTACTTTCCTTTGTTTGTCCAATGGATTTATACTTTCTATTCAGATAAATTTTAAATTTAAAAATAACAATAAACTCAATATAACTTAAAGGAATGTGATTGATGCTGTGTATGTGAAAATTATCTAATGAGCTGCTGATTTAAAAGCAAAAGATATTGCATATTCATCCTATTAATCTCATAGGTCATGTCCCATAACAAGGAGCGACGTTCCAAGAGGGATGAAAAACTAGACAAAAAGTCTCAGGCCATGGAAGAACTGAAAGCAGAGAGAGAAAAACGGAAAAATAGAACAGGTGAGACAGAGTTGGTGATGACTTACAGCCTGAAATTTACTTTGGTTTAGAACTGGCATCTTTATGACTTTATGATCAGGAACATCACTAAGAGTCTACTTAATTTCCCTTCTTTTCAGGTCCCTTAGACCTCAAATTAAATTTTCCCAAAAAAATATGATCCTAAGACTCTTGAAATATTTTTCCTTAACTAACCTGTTGGTCAGTTTCAGAATCCATCAAAAATAAAAGAAGGACACTGGGATGAGGTGATCATTGTGGTACCAGAGACTCATTTTCTAAACATTCATTAATGTGAATAGTCCTCAGCCTTAGCATAATACCATGTTGCGCTTATATCATTATCTGAGGTAACAGAATCTGAACAATTTTGAGAATCTGCCTCTTAGCTTTAATTGTAACAGGTTGGCCAAAATAGATATCTCCACTCCCTTCTTCCACTATGATTTTCTTATAAGAGTAACTGATGTTTCAACATTCTGTGTCATTGATTCTAATTTTCTTTTCAGCTGAGCTGCTTGCCAAAAAACAGCCATTAAAAACAAGTGAAGTCTACTCTGATGATGAAGAGGAGGAAGAGGATGATAAGTCCAGTGAGAAGACTGATCGCTCATCTCGGACGACATCCTCTGATGAAGAAGAGGAGTAAGTGGGAAGTATCTTAGTTGGATGGGTTTTAGTCAAGTGTGTCTGATTATGAGGAAGATCCAGTAGCTTTCTAGTAGTGTGAAAAACCTGTTTCAACTATGAACTTACTGTCTGGCCTTCCTTGCATTTAGTATGCCTGAACTGGGGTCTGCCTTTACCACCTGCCTACTAGTAGATAAGATCACAGATTCTAAATAATTTCAACATGTTAGTGTATTGTATGATTATCAGATGTCTTTAGAACAGTCTGCTTTTTCTCCTGCTCAGGATACTCTTTGAGTTATACATAATAGACACTTCTTTGTTTAACTAGATTTAGAGTTGGTGTACCTTGTTGCCTGTAATGCTTGATCATAATGAATACTTTTATCCACTACTCCTTTATCCATCCCAGAAAAGAAGAGGTTCCTCCAAAGTCCCAGCCAGTTTCCCTGCCTGAAGAGCTGAACCGGGTGCGATTGTCACGACACAAATTGGAACGATGGTGTCACATGCCTTTTTTTGCTAAGACAGTCACAGGATGCTTTGTACGAATTGGCATTGGGAACCATAACAGTAAACCTGTCTATCGGGTAAGCATTTGTTTTCTTGACTTCATGTGGCCACAAGGCAGTATCACAACATTGGAAAAGGATAATTTTTTTTTTTGCCTGAAGAAAATTGGGACAAGTACAGTGGATTAAGAAGGTGATTTGAATTGGCAAGTAGTATCCACATCACATAAAAGTTTTTATTTCCTTCTAGACCAAAGATAGGAAATGAGTTGTTGGTATTTAAATGAAGAGCTATTGCAGCATTATCCCAGTGACTACTCTTTTTGCTTAGTATTAAAAAACTGCTGTGTTCCTGTCAGAATAAAGTTAAGAGAGGTAGCTAAGTAGCACAGTGCAGCTGTTCTGCCCTCAGACACTTCCTAGCTGTGTGACCCTGGGCAAATCACTAAATCACTTTACCCAATTGCCTAGGCCTTGCCGCTCTTCTGACAGAGAAAAGGTAAGGGTTTAAATAAAATTTTTAAAAAGAAAAAGAAAAAAAGAATGGTATCAAGTAGCCACTTTCCATAGGAAAATTGGGTATCTAAGGTCTCGAGTTTATATTTTTGACTGGTGTTTCCTTCACGTAGGTTGCTGAAATCACTGGTGTTGTGGAAACAGCCAAGGTTTACCAATTGGGTGGCACTAGGACAAACAAAGGATTACAGTTGAGGTAAGAGAAATGGATTCTTGAGGACTTAACTTTCTTTGTCATGTACTTTTTGTCATATGTTTTGTTGTTACTGTTTAGTATTGGGGGTTAGAATTCAAGATAGGATAGTAGATAGTATTCATATATAATCATTAGTAAAGGTCAGAAATGACTTCAAATCATTGCTTATCTCAAAGTCTCAATGTATCCCTGTCTTATTTCCCAGTCTGCATATAAAAGAACTAATGTGGAGTAGGGTGAAGGAAATATAGGAGACTAAAGGAAAATGGAGAAATAATAAATGTCTCAAGAGAGTCAAGCTCTTCATGTGTGGTCCCCTATTAAATAGAACAGAAAAGAAACAATTGCTAGAAACTTGTTTAATTAAAACTCATCAAAAATACATTAGCAAACCAAGTACAGTTTGATTTTTTTAAAATTATTGTTTAAGAGAATATATAAAAGATGTCACAAGAAGTAACATTGAGTATCAGTATCAGAATAGCTTTAGCAGAAAGGAAATCGTGAGAATGCTTTTCAAAATGGCTAGTGCAATGAAAAAATCAAGAGAAAACTCAGACTTATCCAAAGTAAATGATAAGAGGAATTAAAAGAGAACTGGAGGGGGCAGCTGGGTTGCTTAGTAGTTTGAGAGCCAGGCCTAGAGATGGAAGTTCCTAGGTTCAAATGTGACTTCAGATACTTCCTAGCTGTTTGACCCTGGGCAAGTCACTTAACTCCCATTGTCTAGATCTTACCACTCTTCTGCCTTAGAACCAATGCATTTGATTCTAAGAGGGAAGATAAGGGTTTAAAAAAGAGAAGAGGGGAGGGAGGGAGGGAGGGAAGGAAGGAAGGAAGGAAGG